>NC_049217.1:17496204-17796204 GCF_013347855.1 Anguilla anguilla
GAGCGCTGTAGGTTTAAAGTGACTGAGAAGCAGCTGGGCGTCTTGTTCCGCTGCCAGCGTTTCTGCGGCCCGGCCCGCACTGGGCTAAACTGATCGTGGCTGAGAAATGGATTTCGCTAATTTCAGCAACCGTGAAAGCGCTGTCGGTCGAGGCTGCGTTAGTTGGCGGGACAACCCCTGGGGCTCTGTGATTGGTCAGAGAGGGTCTAGGAGGAGGGGAGTCCACCCCATCTCCACCAACCTCAGCCACCACCACTGTTTGTCTGGCGAATGTCCTGACCGTGTCCTGGCTCTTAAGTTTTGCGCTCTTCGGTATGTAAGGTACTGTCTGTGCTGCCTGTCTCTGAGCACAGTCATTAATCACAGTTCAACTTTAGCACAGATTCTATAGGCTAACCAGATGGTCAGCTCCTGGGTTCCTTCTATCCGCTCTACTTTCTACAACTACAAGAGGTTCCTGTCGGCAACAGGGGCTTCTGGTGCTCAATCACTAGAGTTCATGAATATTCATGAATTAGAAGGTACGACATCGCCATGGTATTTCCCCAGGTCACACTCATTCATGAATATT
Source organism: Anguilla anguilla (assembly GCF_013347855.1). Classification (NCBI taxonomy): domain Eukaryota; kingdom Metazoa; phylum Chordata; class Actinopteri; order Anguilliformes; family Anguillidae; genus Anguilla; species Anguilla anguilla. The sequence continues at coordinate 17,496,776 of NC_049217.1, forward strand.
CATGACATGCATAAAAGTTCTGATTTCACTTGTGGGGATACGGAACTTTCAGCGTTAGTAAGAGGGAGCTGAGTATCTGTCGGGACTGTGGGGTCTACGGCTTTAGGCCAGGGCTGTCCAGTCTTGTGTGGTAATTAACTAATCATGGTCTTCAATCAAGACCTCGATAAGTAGAATCAGGTGTCTTATTACTGGACTACAATAAAAAAAACTGCACCCACACTGGCCCTTTTCGGATAAGGCTGGACACCACTGCTTTAGGCAAACTCGTGCTTTCCACTGAACGTAAGCAAAGCAGTCAAAGTGCTGGTTCCCCCTGGTGGACAGAGAGGTGTACTGCGGTGCTGGACAGGGGAGTTGCTTTGTTCCTGGAGTGTTATAATCCCACAGGGGAGATTAGGCCCGTGAATCATTGCTTGACCACCAGGCAGATGCTCATGACCACCTGCGATTGATCCGATAGAATCATCCGGGGTGTTTATGATGGATGAAGACATGGACAGAAATAGGATGTGTGGGCAAATCGGTCTTAATAGTCAGGGTCACCCTTGTTTTGACCCCTGCAGAAGCCGCCGCTTAATTCTCACTGGAGAATTAGCGCCAGCGGTAATCCGCCACGAGCTGGGAGCCTTGTCACCTGTGAAGTGCGGCTCGGGGAATCCAAGCGTGCATGTAGTGCATTTCTGCCCGATGAGACACCTTGGAAAGGAGCGGCCATCTTGGTGCTTCTAGAGGTTGCTAGGTGATGCCCTGACAAAAGGGAGAAATCGTGGCAGGGAGCACGTGTTTTTAGCATCACTCCAGCAACGCAGTACAGCGTAGAACCAACAGAACAGTACAGCACAGAACCAACAGCACAGTACAGCACAGAACCAACAGCACAGTACAGCGTAGAACCAACAGCACAGTACAGCACAGAACCAACAGCACAGTACAGCACAGAACCAACAGCACAGTACAGCGTAGAACCAACAGCACAGTACAGCACAGAACCAACAGCACAGTACAGCACAGAACCAACAGCACAGTACAGCGTAGAACCAACAGCACAGTACAGCACAGAACCAACAGAACAGTACAGCACAGAACCAACAGAACAGTACAGCACAGAACCAACAGCACAGTACAGCACAGAACCAACAGAGCAGTACAGCGCAGAACCAACAGAACAGTACAGCGTAGAACCAACAGAACAGTACAGCACAGAACCAACAGCACAGTACAGCGTAGAACCAACAGAACAGTACAGCACAGAACCAACAGAACAGTACAGCATAGAACCAACAGAACAGTACAGCACAGAACCAACAGCACAGCACCAGGACCACAGGCATACGTGCACACACACACACAAACACATATAGGCATAAGCACACACACTCGGGCGTACACACACACACACACACACACACACAGGCAGACACATACATGCACACAGACACAGGCACATACAGTACACACATACATACATACACGCAGGCATATACATGCACACGCAAAAGTAGGCATACGCATACACACACACACACACACACACAGGCAGACGCATACATGCACACACACACACACACACACACAGGCATACGCATGCATGCACACACACACACACACAGGCATACACATACATGCACACACACACACACAGGCATACGCATACATGCACACACACACACACACACAGGCATACACATACATGCACACACACACACACACACACACAGGCATACACATACATGCACACACGCACACACGCAGTTATTACGCGCTGCAATCTGCCATGACTGATTGGGAGCCTGGGCTAATAGTTCTTTAATGACTTCATTAAATTGTGTTGCGCGGCTTATGCCTGCGCTGCCAATTTGTCAGCCGGGGAAACGTCTGTGTGGAGGACGCAAAGAGCCGGTTTTATTTAGGAATTAATTTCCCATCTCCTGGGGCCTCTAATGAAGGTGAGGAAGAGAGGGGGTGCGACAGACAGAGAGAGAGGGAAGGCTTCCCCAGTACTGCTGTGTGTGTGTGTGTGTGTGTGTGTGTGTGTGAATAGGTGTGTGTGTGTACGTCTGTGTGTGTGAGTGAATGGGTGTGTGTGTATGTGTGTGTGTGTGTACGTTTGTGCGTGTGTGTATGAATGGGTGTGTGTGTGTGTACGTGTGTGTGTGTGGGGGGGTGAGTGGGCGTATGTGCAGGCGTGTGTGTGTGTGGGGGGGGTGAGTGGGTGTATGTGCAGGCGTGTGTGTGTGTGTGTGTACATGTGTGTGTGTGGGGGGGTGAGTGGGCGTACGTGCAGGCGTGTGTGTTTACGCGGTGTGTCAGTAGCTGATGGTCAGTATTACCTGGCCTTTTCTGCACAGAGCAGACAGCTGATTGATGAACTCTGCAGTTTCCCAGAATGCCGCTCTGGCCCTGGGCCCACCTTTCTGTCTGAAGCCTTATCCCCATTACCACCTCCGGTCGCCTAACTGAAGAGAGAGACAGTTAAGAGAAAGAGCTGAAGAAAGAGACGTGTAGTGGAAGAGAAAATGGTGTGAGAGAGCTGAGGTGGTAAGACGGGGGGGGGGGGGGGGGGGGGGGCTGAAGTCCAGCTTCAGCTCAGCTTTTTAAACCATTACCTCTGGGGTATTTGTCATATTATGTTATTAGATTAGTCCGGGGTCTAATGAAAGTAGTGGTGATTTGTCAGGGTTATTAATGACTTCATCGCACACCACTATTTATCACCTGCCTGCCTCCTGTGCTAGTGTGCGTGTGTGTGTGTGTGTGTGTGTGTGTGCGCGCACTGTGTGCGTGTGTGCGTCATGTGTGTGTGCGCGCTCCCTAATGGGGATCTCAGTGTGGTGGTAATTCAGTATCGAGGCGGTATTATTACAGAGAATTGCATTTGTGATTTTTTTTTTCTGCCAGCTCAGCAGCACAGATTTTCTCCCCTTTCGGTTTTTTTCAGCTGTCAGATCAAAGCTGTTCCTCGTTTTCTTAGCTTTTGAGCTGCAAAGCCCCCAGCTTCTCTCCCTCCCTCCCTCCCTCCCTCCCTCTTTCTGCCAGTAAGCCTCCCCAGGCCCCTGCAGTCTTAATCTACTATAGCTGTACAGAGCACCCTCATACACACACCCTAGCCCATGCACACAGACACACAGGCACACACACACGCACAAACATGCATGCACACACACACACACATACATACACATGCGCACAAACAAACGCACCCACATATGTACACACATACCCGTACACAAATGTATTCACACACACACAGAAACAGCCTGGTCCCTCCCTTCCCTCAGATTTCCTCAATACTGATTGGTCAGCTTTCTGTCTATATATCCCATTGTTCATAAGCTGCCTGTGCCAGTGGCTTGCTTTCAACTACAGATCTTATTGAATTGAGTAAAATCTTTCTACTGAGTAAAAAAACCTTTTTACTGCCTATGTAAATCGACTAATGCCTTAGCAACCTTGCTTCAGTTCATTCGTCTTGTTCCACTTTGTTTGTACTGGTCAGTGGTGGAGGACAGTCATTCATTTTAACTCACTGGCCATTCAAAATGGTGGATTGCAATTACATTGGATTTCAGTGGGTCGAAACATTCCAGCTGCTTCTGCAGATTACAGCATGAACGCTCACGTAAACCACATTAAACATTAACACTGACGGGGAGGAAATTATTTAATGCTTGTCTGTATTTTGAGCGCACTGCTGACAAGACTTTGCTTTGTCTGTTTTTAGATTACTGCTCCAAGCTATTTTATGTTGCCAACCGTAATCAAATCCTTGTTCAGTCTGGCTCAGGTGCCAGAAATAGAAAGGCGTTGGTAGTGTTTGTGTAATTTTGGCAGTGATATCATTTGTTTGGAGTGTTTAAACCTGAGGAAATCAAGTATTTAAAGTTAGGCTGGTATTTGGCTTCATAAATACTTTAATGAATGATGCTTTCCAACTGTATGAGAGAGCGTACCACTTGTGTTCAGCCACGCGATGGCGCTGCTTCTGGAGAGATGTGCGTCGTAAAAGGGTCAGAGAGACATAATTCACTGCATTACCTCATACTTCATTAGCTTACCTCATAATTCACTGCATTACCTCATACTTCATTACCTTACCTCATAATTCACTGCATTACCTCATACTTCATTACCTTATCTCATAATTCACTGCATTACCTCATACTTCATTACCTTACCTCATAATTCACTGCATTACCTCATACTTCATTAGCTTACCTCATAATTCACTGCATTACCTCATACTTCATTAGCTTACCTCATAATTCACTGCATTACCTCATACTTCATTACCTTACCTCATAATTCACTGCATTACCTCATACTTCATTAGCTTACCTCATAATTCACTGCATTACCTCATACTTCATTAGCTTACCTCATAATTCACTGCATTACCTCATACTTCATTACCTTACCTCATAATTCACTGCATTACCTCATACTTCATTAGCTTACCTCATAATTCACTGCATTACCTCATACTTCATTAGCTTACCTCATAATTCACTGCATTACCTCATACTTCATTACCTTACCTCATAATTCACTGCATTACCTCATACTTCATTACCTTACCTCATAATTCACTGCAATATCACATCTCCCACAGTGGCAGGATGGAAACAAAAAAACAGGAACAGGTACCAGATGTTAAATGTGTTTTATTTTGTTTATTTATGGGAATCATGTGAAGTCATTTCACAGCATCACAGTAAACCCACCTCACTCTGCCCAGCCTGATTTGTGAGGACACTGAGAGTGGTCCAAACCAGCAAAACCTGTAACATCCATTTCTCTCTCTCCTTTCCATTTCTTTCTCTGCCTCCTACCCTTCCATTTTTCTCTCTCCCCCTTGTGTTCCATTTCTCTCTCTCCCTCCTTCCCACCTGTTCAGCCGTGAGGAACGACCGCAATAAGAAGAAGAAAGAGGAGAAGAAGCAGGAGTGCACGGAGAGCTACGTTCTGAGTCCGGCCACAGAGGAGATGATCGAGCGCGTGCGAAAGGCCCACCAGGAGACCTTCCCCTCCCTCTGCCAGCTGGGCAAATACACTACAGTGAGTCCTCCATGCCATCTGGTGGCGCTGCGCATTTCAGTCTGCATACTGTAAAATTAGAGTTCTCCCCTGGTGCTCAGTGCTTGCGATCTTTCAGCACACAGACACTCTAAGAGCTGTCGACAGGAGTCTGAATTCAGTGAGAGTCAATTAATTGAGAATTAAATAAGTGGAAAGAAGCAAGGTTTAATGAGAGTATGAGAAGTTGAATTATGTGGTTTTCTTCTGGGATTGGGGGCAAAAACGTTCCTGTGAATGTCAGAACATGGCTGAGCTTAAAGGTTGTCTTATGTACTTTTTGAAATATTTGTGTGGACTTACGCGAAGACTGATTTGTAAATGTATATGTTCATGCAAGCTTTGGAAACATATTTTATTTTCATGTTCAGTCAGTTTCTGTTCAGTCCCATTGAACACTTCAATCAGTCGAAGCCAAAAGGTTTAACAGAAAAATGAAACACACTTTTTAGGGGATTACCAAATGTTGGTAACCTGGGAATAGGGCATATGGGTGATGGGGTCTGTCTCAGCTGTTGGTGTGACTGAGAGAGAGAAGGTGGTCCTGAGTTTAAACCCCCTCCCCCCCTCCCAGAACAACAGTGCACAGCATCGCGTGGCTCTGGACGTCGACCTCTGGGACAAATTCAGTGAGCTGTCCACCAAGTGCATCATCAAAACGGTGGAGTTCGCCAAGCAGCTGCCCGGCTTCACCACGCTCACCATCGCCGACCAGATCACCCTGCTGAAGTCCGCCTGTCTGGATATCCTGGTGAGGCTGCTGGTGCCGGGCCACGCGTCTCCTACCACTGGCTCTGAGCAGAAACAAGGCCGCATTGAACTGCGTTGTTCATTAATGACCGTCCATGTCTGTCAGCCATCGTACAAATGGCCATTCACAACATCCACTGTTTGTTATTTTGTATATATATATATATTTAATAATAATATAATATATTGTTATTTTGCCATTATGAACTGTGTCCTCATATTTTCTTTGTGTCCTTTCCCACTTTTGGTTAGGTTTAGATAATATGACAAAAAATGCAATAAAAGAAGTAAATAGCTTTAAAAATCAAAAATAGGTCCCATTTTTATATCAACAGCACCATCTATAGGTACATTTAAGAAAGACAGTTAACATACATCAAAAGAGCCTAATCAAATTTTGCTTCAACTGCAGTGAATAAGAATCACTCTGTAGTAGTCTATAGGCTGTTTGTGAGATTAGATGTACAGAATGGCTTTTTCAGCTTTTCCATACCTAAGGACAGGTGTGCTTGTCTGATAGGCTGCCTCTTAGCTGAGGCTGGTCCACAGTCATTCATGACTGAGAGTAGAGATGTGTAGCGACGCATAAATTATAACAGCAGGGGAGAAATACACAAATGTCCCAGAATGCATTGCACTCTGCTAGTATCTAATTTTGTGGGTAAATTTGAAATTACATTACATTACATTACAGGCATTTAGCAGACGCTCTTATCCAGAGCGACTTACACAACTTTTTTACATAGCATTTTACATTGTATCCATTTATACAGCTGGATATATACTGAAGCAATGCAGGTTAAGTACCTTGCTCAAGGGTACAACGGCAGTGTCCTTACCCGGGAATCGAACCTGCGACCTTTTGGTTACAAGCCCAGTTCCTTACCCACTGTGCTACACTCCGTCCTGGATGTACATAACTGTAAATGTTGACCATTTAGCCATGGCATTAATTATAAACTACATTTTTCAACATACCAGGACAGCATTTTTATACAATGACTTCTGAATAAATTCACATTTATTTTGCTGTCTGTTTTCCGTCCATTAGTTGTGCTAACTCAGTTACGTCTCTTCTAACTGTAGAGTGGTGAATGTGCCCTTAGCTGAACTGTGGCTGGGTCATGCTGTAGTCTCAGGACAGAAAGCCCTGCGCGGGTGAAGCGCTACAGCGTAGCGCGGGTCAGCTGGAACGGCACGCAGACGAAGGCCTCAGGGAGTGAACCTGACTGTGTGACTTTCTGTCTCAGATCCTGCGGATCTGCACGCGCTACACGCCGGACCAGGACACCATGACCTTCTCGGACGGCCTGACGCTGAACCGCACGCAGATGCACAACGCCGGCTTCGGGCCGCTCACCGACCTGGTCTTCGCCTTCGCCAACCAGCTGCTGCCCCTGGAGATGGACGACGCGGAGACCGGACTGCTCAGCGCCATCTGCCTGCTGTGTGGAGGTACCGCACCCTTCCCCACTTCCCTGCAGCCGGTCAAGTTACAGTAGTGCTTATACCCCAGCCAATCGAGTTACAGCAGTACTTATCCCCCAGCCAATCAAGTTACAGCAGTACTTATCCCCCAGCCAGTTGGGTTACAGCAAAACTTATTCCCCAGCCAGTTGAGTTACAGGAGTACTCATCCCCCAGCCAATCAAGGTACAGTAGTACTTACCCCCAGCCAGTCAAGTTACAGCAGTACTTGTCTCCCAGCCAATGGAGTTACAACGGTACTTCCCTTGAGCCAAGCAAGTTACAGTATTAACTCAGGGTTACAGATTTACAGTGTTAGAGTATTATCCTGAGCCAGAGTTACAGTATTCTCCAGAGCCAATCGAGTTACAGCAATACTTCCACCGAGCCAATCGAGTTACAGCAGTAACAGCTCAGTGCTTTGCTCTGGAATTGCGGTGATTTAATTCATGATAATCCTCGTCATATGTCCTTGGCAGTCTTGCTCATCTCATACATGCCAAAGGATGTTCCTTGACCTTTGCCCTTTGCACGGTGAGTCTCATGTTTAAAAAGGATAGATTGCTGTGGTGGTGTCTCATGAATCAGTTTATTGAATTGTGATGCGAATTATGCGGTCAACTGCCATCTCAGTCCCGCTCAGACCGTTATTAATAAAAAGACTGAGGAACTGTGTGTACAGCCAGGGTGTGTGTGTGTGTGTGTGTGTGTGTGTGTGCATCTTTCATGCCTGTGTATGTGTGTGTGTATGTGTGCTTTAATTTGATTTGATTTGATCTCCAGATTGGCAGGACCTGGAGCAGTCTCTAAAGGTTGTGTGTGTGTGTATGTGTGTGTGTGCGTGATTTAATTTTATTTGATTTGATGTCCAGATAGGCAGGACCTGGAGCAGTCTCTAAAGGTGTGTGTATGTGTGTGTGTTTGTGTGTGTGTGTACGATTGTTTTTGATGTAATTTGATTTGATGTCCAGATCGGCAGGACCTGGAGCAGTCGGAGAAGGTTGACGTGCTGCAGGAGCCGCTGTTGGAGGCGCTAAAGATCTACGTCAGGAAGCGGCGGCCGCACAAACCTCACATGTTCCCCAAGATGCTGATGAAGATCACCGACCTCAGGAGCATCAGCGCCAAGGGTGAGCCACGCCCCCGCTCTCACGGACACGCCCCAAATTCACACAGCGATGCGCACACCGTCTCAGAAACACACCCCCATTCTCAGAGACACGCCCCCATTCTGAAGACCTCATGCCAACTTCACAGCCCCCACCCTACACACACACATGCGCATCACACATATCTGTGAGCACACTATTTACACATAAAGATAAGGTAAAGGTAAATCTAAACTCAAATCTTTACAGCAATTGAAACTGAAAGCCCTTGGTTTCTTAAAACACGCTTCCTTGCATGTACCCTTCCTTGGTACATTCTGTAGCCTTCACACCTCCACAGCAAAACACCGTGTGGCATCCCAGCATGCCTATCGCTCTGTAAGCGGCGACCTGCCCCTCTAAACCCTCCTCTTCCTCACCTTTTCCCAGGGGCGGAGCGCGTCATCACCCTGAAGATGGAGATCCCGGGATCCATGCCCCCCCTCATCCAAGAGATGCTGGAGAACTCTGAGGGGATAGAGAGCCAGGGGGCAGGGGGGAGCAGTCGGGCCAACGGGGCCCCCCCGGGGAGCTGCAGCCCCAGCCTGTCCCCCAGCTCCCCCCAAAGCAGTCCGGATACGCACTCCCCATAGACTGGGACTACCTCGGGCCTGGAACACTGGCCTCTGCTTCAGCACCCCCCAGCCCTAACCCTACCACCCCCCGCCCCCTCCCCCGCCACCTGAAAAACAGAGTGAGCAGAACAGGAAGTCACCTTTTCGCCCGGAAGAACTGTACGGTGTCACTGCTGACTCATGTGCTACACACCTCCCCACCCACACCCCATTCCACCCAAAAAAAAACTAGAGCAAACTGGATTCACTCCCAGTCTGAGGTGTGGGGTCTGTGTGGTGCAGCTGGAACTGTCGGCAGAGGACAGACAGACGGACGGACGGACGGACGGATGGACGCGGGACATTGTTTGTCCCCTGAGGATTTCGTGGTCCTGACTGAGCAGAGATCGCCAAGAAAGGGTTTTCCCCTTTTTCTTTTGTCAGCTTTCGGACAGATGTTTTCTTACAAAAGATATACAAATATAAATATAAATATATTATATATATATAAAAGATTGAGGAATGATTGAGATTGAATTGTGATGGAATGACTAGTGAAAAGTGTTTTTTTGAAAAGTTTTCCCACTGTTTCCGAGATGAGATGAATTGTGTTTGCTTCACTGTTCTGATATGTTCGTGCTCATGATATTGACAAATTCTCGACAGCGTGATTGCAAGCTGTATTTTTTTTTTTAAAAGCAAAAGAGTACAAAAAAATTCAGATCTGGATTTCTTTTACACACGCGCACAGGGTTGGGATAAAAATGGTGACACAAACTGTTCTGTTTGTTTTGAATGTTTGTTTTTCATTTTAATGAAAAAAAGAATGAAAAATTTCATATGCTATTATACTGGTTCCATGTGTTTAGGTCACAGGTCCTTGAAAAACAATGAAGATTGTCTTTGTAAAGGTTGATTTAAGTAGCCTCTAAAATAATGTACATAAGCTGTATTCATTCTTTAAAGTATGAAGAGTTTAGCCCTCACTTGATTTTTAAAAAACAGCCTTTTCTTTTTTTTTGTTGTTTAAGAAAAGTCATTTTAAGCACATTTTATTGAAGGACTGGCATTGATGGACTGTTTAGGAATCTTAGATAAGGGACAGATGTGTAAAAACTAATGTAGGGGAGATGCTGAGCGCTGACGAGCAGCACCTTTCCCTGAAATAAAGGAGAATGAGAACGAAGTGATCAACGGTGCTGTTACGAGGACGGGTACCCGTGCTTTCAGGAAGTGATGTCACGTGATCAGAGAGGCGATGCTTTGGGGAGGGGCGGAGTCAGGTTTTGATGATTGAGGGCAGAATGCAGAGAGGCCTCAGTTTAGAGACAATAGATGAAGGTATATGTATTTTTATCTGCCCCCTTCCCTACCCAATTTCTTTCACAGGTCGATTCTGCACATACACACACAAAACTGCCTCAGGAATCTACGGGCTTGTATCGCTGACCGCGCGTCATATATGCCGTTATGTGAATATGAGCTAGGTTGTTAATCCTCCACTCCAAGCCGCAGTACATACACCCATAAACGTACATTCATATCGTCGGTGTCGCACAAGACACAAAAAATGTCTATATTTTTCCAAAAAAATGAGAGTACAGGGTTCTCGTCTGACACCACAATTATGTGTATGCATGTGTGTATGTATCCTGGCCTCTGCTTTCTGTACACAAGGACGAATTGCGAAGGCACTGGAAGCAGCCATGCACTCTGTTGTGGAGACAGATTCGTACGGTAACGATGGCAGCCACACACCCAGTTAAAGGGGAGAAAGAAGCTGTCAGGTCACGGGGCGAAGAACGTCAATAAACAATTCTGTTTATTTCATCTTTCAAAGGAGCTTCCTCTTCTTCTTCGTTCACGTTTAGCATTAAATATTAGTAAATTATTCAATATCACTGAATTTCCGTCCTTCTTAAATTTAACGCTTTTACCTATCGTTTTATTCTGTTCGACTTGGAAACGGAAACTGTTGCAATTCGAACAAAATTTATATACCTCGCATCTGAGGGTCACAAAAATAACTGGCTTGGCCGATAACCACGTGTGTTCGTGGAATAAGTCAAATAAATAAATTTCAGCCAAACAAGGAAAATAATTCTGCGACATTTTCCTTCAAACGGAAGAATTATTCTAACCCAGTGCCGTCCATGTGTCATTTCATGTCCTAACACAGGGTGGCGATCACAGAACTAACTGCTAGGGATGGCCACACGCTCATAGCACGCCGTGTTTGGACCTGTGACGAATGTAAGCATGAGCGTGAGCAATGAAGTCCTTTGGGTGCAAACAATGCCGCCAATACATACGAGCTGCTCCAAAATACGACATTTTCAGCAGGTAGGTCTTCTTAAGAAGTCAGCTGTTTTAGTTATAATTGTACATTAAGAAGAAATAAAATAATTTGATTCCTCCCGTGGGGCATTTGGAAACGCAATAATTGCCCATAAGAAACTGCAAAACACTGAATGTATAGCCTATCTCTGGATTTTTTTTTTTTTTTTAAAGGCTGCTCACAAATTCGTAATCCTTCGTGTATCGTCTCTAATTTAGTTTCAGCTACTGTATATATATCAGATAGCAGCTAAAATAAAAGAAGATACAAAAAAGATTACAGATCTGTGTGTGGTCTTTTTTAGGCCTAGTGTATCACAATTATTTTCCTCTTGACCTGCATCATTAGGCCTAAGTGCACATAATCTGCTTAAGTATTTGAGTAGGCCTAGATTTGTTTTGTTTTTTATTAACTACATGTATTTGTAGAACAAATATTTTATTATGTCAGTTTGAACTTTGTTATGACAAGAGCAAAGCATTTTGAAATCTGAGATTCACCCTCAATTCAATGAAACAAGCCTAATAAGCCATACGGATAAAATTAAACTTTAAAAAATATTACAAAAGAAAAGCTGTTGGCCTAAATCATAACTGCCATCCTCACTAAATGATTTGGGTACAATATAATTGCAATTATCGGGACAGCATAAATCTGTCAAGTTCTGTTTATTCAAATATCCATTTACTCAAATAATTTAAGTATTGACTGTTCCAGTTACAAAATTAAAAGAGTAGTACTTATTCTTCTTTGTGTCGAGCTTGCTTAAATTTTTGAAATCTTGATTTTTGAGTGAATTTACCTCAGAACTTTTGAATATATAAACTAAAACTATAAATTAAAGCTTCTTAGCATAAGTTAATTTAAGAAAATTGCCATAAGTTAAGTAATTCAAATAAACAGTTCATGCTTAAGTTAATGCAACTAAAACTGGAGGTGTATTAAGAAATTTAAGTAATATGAATCAAAGGAATTTTAAGTTAATTGAGGTTTAACCAATGTTTGAGTAAGCTGAACTTTTTACAGTGTACAGTTGAAGTCAATAAAAGGTAAACCAACAAGTACAAATTAACAGAGGACAACTAGAGTATACAGTTTACATCAACCCATAATTAAACAAAAAGTGCATGTCAATAAGTGAGCTTATTGTTTTCGTTTTCTTGCTTTTTGAGTTTGATTTCGAATGAGGAAACAGACCATCTAGCATTTGTGTGGTCATATCTAACACTGGAAAGCTGTCATACGGGTTAAGTGCTTGCGGTGCAGTTTGTGTTGTCAGCTCAGTTATTTAGCGTTAGTAGCATTCGTCACCGTGTCTCCCCTTGCGCGAATGCCTGCACGATGAAAGTATGCCGGGACCTATGCAGGGGGGGAAGAGGCCGAGGTCGGAGAGCTCGTCATCATGCCGGGGAAATGACATCACAAAAAACAAATGCTTTGTGGCTTCGCTCACCCAGTGGACGTCCCGCAGATTCGCTCCCTGGAGCGGACATCCCTCCGCAGACAGACGTAAGGGACGTAAATAAATATGGCAGATGGCGGATAAAAATAGTGCGGTGGAGTCACCTTGCTGCATGACTGAGACAAGTTACCCGACCCCTCCGGCAACTTAAACGGGATCCTATGACCGCAGAGGTGGAAATAGCCGCCCGTGTGTGCCCGTACACGCGAATGGGAGACCACGACGACTGTCCACTCCTTTTGGTTCAGGACCCGCCCCAAGGAAGGATCCCACACCTTCTCGTTGACTTCATCTTACGTAAATAGTGCCCCAGGGGTGAGTTGCAGCTCCTCGAGAGTATATATAAACGCCTACGACGATCCGCTCTCAAACCACACAAGCTCCTCGCCCAGAAAGAAGAGGCCAGAGACCCAGAGAGCCACGATGCAGTCTTCACTAGTCGAGAGCCTGTTCGCTGGAGACCCCTTCTTTGAGCGCTCCAGAATTCTGTGGCCCCTCTACCACGGGCCCCTCAGCGACATGCGCGAGGACTTCATCCAGAGGAGGAGCGCCCTGGCGGACAGCTTCCTGAAGGAGATCAGCGGCGTCTTCCCTTACGACTTCCTGAAGGGCGGCGCCTTCGCCTCCTCCCGGCTGGCCGGGCGCCGCGGCGACGTCGGCGAGGCCCGGAGGCCCAGCTCGGAGGGGAACCTGGAGCTGTCCCTGGACGTCCGGGAGTTCTCCCCGGAGGACATCACGGTGAAGCTGGCAGGGCGGCAGCTGGCCGTCGTGGCCGCCAGCAAGAGCGAGGAGGCGCCCGCCAACCGCAAGGGCTTCGTCCAGAAGATCGGCCTGCCCGACAACGTGGACCCGTCCGCCATCACCTGCTCCCTGACCGCGGACGGGCTGCTCAAGATCGAGGCGCCGGCGGTACAGAGGGGGGCCTCAGAGGAGCGCACCGTCCCCATCCGATTCCGGACCTCCCTCAACTTCCCCATCAATAACACCAACAAGGAGGACGGCCAGGACGTCCCGGAGAAAAACAACTGAGGAAGGACTGATCTCTTTTATTTTTGTAATATAGAGCGCTGTTTTGTTATTGACTCTGTGGGTTCGTTTGTTGCAAAATTTTTATGTTTATTTATTAAACTGAATTTCATTTGCATGTGCGGCTTTCTCTTGTTTTTATTTTCTTCCAAAATGGAGAAGATGGTTAGAACATAGCAACCTGGCCTTATCCCTTCCTGGTGCTGTGGTCAGATCTGTCGGCATGAAGGGCTAGAAGATCCGGTTGATAGTCTACCTGACCATTAAACTTAAAAAATGACCATTTTGTGACAAAGCTGACCTTTACAGGCTAGTTTTCCTCAAAAGTGGAGTTTTATGGATGTTGTCAGTGAGAAAGTCTTTGAACCTAGAGAAAGCAGCGTGGTCTCCTGTTTGTGTTGACATTTTGAGGTCTGACCGTAGTGATGTGAAGGGCATGAGACCAGGCTAAACACAGAGATTAACTACTGAACCATGGCGATTGATATGAAAAGAGAAAAGCCACTCATTTTTCAATAAACATAGCAGAGCCAAAGGCAGCCATCACAGAGAGTGCTTTTGAAATGCATTGTGGGATGCTTTGTCCCTGTACTTTTCCTTTAACATAACATAACATAACATAATGATGAGACAAGGCCATTCAGTCCAACAATGCTTGCCATTTTCCTAACTAAATTGTACCTAGTGCTCTGATTGCTCTAGATAGTATCTAATATCTCTTTCTACATAAATACTATCTTTCAGTGCAAATGTCAATAGCAGAAATGATTGACAGCCATGGCTGCAGGCCACAATACAATAATTTGTGATGGGGACTTCATATATCCTGTGTTCATATGTCAGTTAAACATTTAAAAAGGGATGGGGGAGAGTGTCATGTTTAAAGGAATTGGGGATTCTTCCACTGTACAATAGATTCCTTACTTTTCAGTATGTATATCTAATGTACAGTAAGGTAAGAAACATAGCATTTTTTTTCTTTGGATGTTCAGTGACGTTCCCCTTTAATCTAAATATCACTGAATCTAACCAGTGAAACATTCTAGCTGGCTGCTGGTAAAGGTGTAAATATTCTGTGTTGAATTTGGATGGTTAAATATCCTCATTGCCTGCCATTGCATTTGCAGTCTTCTCACCTGTGTGTATTTATGAACTTTTAGCCAGACAGCTAGCTACTCCTCCCAACAAAAGTAAGAAACCCAATTAATACTTGAAGTGCTTTAAACCTCCTTACTAAATCACTTAATATAAAGAAAATGACTAATTGATATAGAGTCAGCCAGTCCAGCTATTTCTCTCTATATTCTTGTCTGATTCATGTTTTTCAGATTTAGGAAAGTTTATAGATTATACATACAGAAGTACTTACTGACATACTGCCCTCTGCTCTAACCACAGAAGAAGATGTAAGGGTGATGGGAGATTGAGTTTTCATGTACCCGTACCTCATAATTAGTGGGGCTACAATAAGCTGCCAGGTCTCTTATCTGTTTGAACCAATCAAATGGTTTTGCTCTTCAGAGCAAGCCACAAGGAATGGCTCAGATCGGTTTCACTGATTATACAGAGAGTAGTCACTGTGTGGAATAGCCTGCCAGGTCATGTAGTCGAGACAGAAACTCAGGGGGTTTTCAAGACCAGGCTTGATACCGTGCTAGATATTATCTAGTTTGTAGGTAAACTGACACCAGGTACACTTTAGTGTTGTAAAATGGAGAGTATTGTTGGGCTGGATGGCCTGTTCTCGTCATCATGTTGTGTTATATCATATGGTAACACTACCACAGTATTTTTAGTATTTTGGGGGATGTCAGCATCATAGAGCTTTTCCATTACACCTAGCTGTACAAAAGAGTCAGTCTTTCACAAGATAAGGCACACGTTCTGTGGTAGAAGTGCAGAAGCCGACGCTAAAATTTTGGACTCTTGGGTGTTTTGGGGGACTTGGGCTGTCTGGCCTAAACAAAGGTTATATTCCTTCCATTTAATGATGTGAGTGAAGGTCCTGCCCCAAAATATAACGGAATGCTAAGCAGGTGAAATCAAAACCTCAAAACTGAAATGTATGTAGAGCTTGAAACTTACATGCTTGTGTGTTGAAGACAGCACACCGTCAGAAGAAACCGATCAAGGGAAGGCCCAATTAAAGGCTGCAGCACCAACGAAGGGCTCTAAGGCCTGTTTAGCTGCCGGTTTCTCTGAGTGCCTGTCTAACGACAGCCAGGTTTACTTCACCCACAATGGTGTGTTCCTCACCCCCCAGCCCAAAACGAAGTGTCGCAGTCAACAAGCAGCGCTGCCAGTAGCCCTAAATGGCAGATTCGTCAGTGGGGCTGCTGTCGTCGGAGTCGTCAAGCCGATGCCTTTCGGAGCGCTGACGCACGTGTCGGTTGGGGAGGACGCGTCACTGGCGCGGCGGGCTGCGTCTCTGTCACACGGTGGGCAGGGTGATACATACGGGGGGGATTAGCAATGCGCCAACCGCCGGGCGCGCGCCACGCCACAGACCGAGCATCGGGAACGACGCGACGGGCGCCGCGGGTCCGGGGACGACGCCATCGGGGTCGCGAGGCGGTCCTGTGAACTCAGTCCGTCGACGGTCTCCGAGGGTCTGAGAGAGTGTCGCCTGAGAGGGCCTTATCGTTTTCTGCTCCGCTTGCAGTTCTAGGTTATAACCACAGGGTGGTGCCACATCCTTGCAAGTTTTATTTTTTATCTGCTCCTTCCAAAGGACAGTGTCTGTCATTGTGAATATCTCCTCAATTTATCTGCTGTCATTTAAAAATTTTCCCGAGATGTATGTACAGATACACTTATCCTGATTTGTGTTGCTGCTATTTAAAAGTCATTTGGGTTTCTTTGTAGTGGCACAGGAAAAAAAACAATCAAAATCCTGCAATCTTTGAATGTTCTTATTGGATTTTACAGGACAGGGCCAGTGTAACAGAACAAGAAACAGATTAGACACTAAGTTGCAAGGCAGTATTACATTTAGCTGAAATCAGCTGTTGTGTATTGGTTTAAATGACGACAAGCCACATTAAACATCACTTATTCATTACTATTTGACCTGGTATCTCTTAAGATTTTTCTCACTAAAGTGCTTAGTGAATACTCTTCACCGAAAACTTTTTAAAAATGACTTAGCCATGAAACATGCCATTTTCCCTCCATGTAGATTTCAGGGGAACCCCAAAATGGTGATCTTTTGCTGAACGGTAATACACATGCCCTGCAAGTGACCTCCTGCTGAATCCAGTGCAATGCACTGTCTGCTCCACTGACTGAGGTCACTGTACGCCCTATTGGTCTTAATTCATATGCACTGATAGCCAGGTCCCAGATAAGAAAGACAAGATAAAGACATGCAACAGACCATCCATATTTCTGTTTTTAGAAGTCAACAAATAATTTGCCAGTTTAAACAATTTCTTGTTTTTTAAAAAAAACATTGTATATAGTTTTTAGGCTTTATGGTGTCTTATATCTCTGTCTGAATGTAGCTTTGCAATGACTGTGTTTCTCTTGGGCCATTTGCCTGCAGTCTCGATGTCGCTAGATATATTTTGGTCTTTTTCTCTCATTCTTCGAGAATACACACCCATGGTACAGAGAATGATTATTTCTCGGTGTTGTTTTGCTAGAAGTTGGCATGCTAGAGGTCTCATTGCCAGTCATATTGTGTCAGCTCCATCACTGTGTTGTTTTTTTTTTGTTGGTTTTCTGTGAAGTGTCTTTATCACTGCAGTTGCTGTACGAGGAGGTGACAGCTAATCTCAGCGTAAGTCATGTTTCTGAAGTAATAAATGACAGAACAAGCCCCGTTCAGAAAATTCTCAGACCAACTGGTGCAATACAGAATATACTCGCGTTTCCCAGTGGGAAAATATCGTAGGAAATGTATTTTCACACTCTATGCACGGACCAGGAAAGTACAGTGAATGAAAGCTGTGCTTTGGTCTCAAAGGTTTGAGTTAAATTGTGAAAATGTCCAATGAGTCACAATATCGCTTCTTCGGTAATTTATTCAAGGATGAATACATTTTTTTTGTCACTCTGCTGAAATAACTATGAGGCAAGAAGGGGTATGAGGACCCAGTGTCCCTGCATTCTGGATTTTTCATGGGTGCTTCTATAGTGGCTGTTCCTCTAAACTAACTGTGAGCTGTGTTTTTGAATTCTGACCTTTGGAAGTGAAGAAGCGTTTGCCCTAAATAAAGGTAATGCTGACAAATGGTTTGGGAGGCTGTGTGAATATCACATGGGGAACTGTGAGGGATTACTGCTGTTCAGATTCATTCTGCACGTATTCCGTATGCTTTATGCTCTGTGCTTCATTCGTTATAATGCATTTTACACCCCCCCCCCCCCCCACAAGCCCCTGCTCACTGCATTCCCCCCCACCCCCCCGCGCCCATGGGAGGTCTTTTTCTTCGGCTGTATTATTGAGAAAGACGGATGAACTCTGACCGTAATTGATCGCAGTTGGTCAGGAAGACACGGGAGGAGAGGGTGTAGTCTGCGGTTGCAGATCGACCAGCCATGGGCTGTTTCCCTCGGGCTTGCTGCATTTATTAGGCTGTGCTACCACGTGGGCGCTAGGCAGGCCAAGTGCGAATGTGGGGATTCGTTCCACCGGTACCTGCTGCACCGGTATGAGTTCGCTATGGCAACGGTGTCTGGGGGGCGGCCCGGCATTGCCTCCTGTAGGGTGGCGAGAACGCACCATCAGTACTTTCCTAAAAGCTCCAGGAGGTGCAGAAATGGTCAGGGCCAGCTGCTTTCCTGAGGTGACCAGTTCCCAGGAGCTTGCCACAGAGGGCCTTTTTCTGGAGGCCTGAATGTGGCGTAACTGCGCCTAATCTCGCCACCTGATCCCAAACTCCGCCTGAACCTCTATTTCTGTGTCCTTCTGCTCATTCAAAGCATAAAGGCTTAAACAGTCAACTGTTAAACCTGTGAATGTCATGATGATTGGCTTAATCGATGATATGATCACATTAGTCTTTAATGTTAATCATCCTCCATCCAAGTAACTTCACCTAATCATAATGGGTCCACATAAAATACTGGAATAGGATTTATAACCTGGTCATTTTGAACTGGTAAAAAATGTACTGGGTGTATACTCTGAGAATGTACTGGGTGTATACAGTACTTTGAGAATGTACTGGGTGTATAGTCTTGAGAATGTACTGGGTGTAGGCCTATACTCTGTGAATGTACTGGGTGTATACAGTACTCTGAGAATGTACTGGGTGTATACTCTGTGAATGTACTGGGTGTATACTCTGTGAATGTACTGGGTGTATACTCTTGAGAATGTACTGGGAGTATACTCTGTGAATGTACTGGGTGTATACTCTGTGAATGTACTGGGTGTATACTCTTGAGAATGTACTGGGAGTATACTCGTGAGAATGCACTGGGTTTATACTCTGTGTTTACATGTTTATGAGGAAATATCTGAGGAAAAATGTGTGTTTATGAAGTTTATGAAGAAAAAAGGAGAACCAAAAGGCAAAAATATGTCACAGCAATCTTTCAAAGGGGAAAATCTAATGGAGCCCCGAATGTTAGCAATCTCATTCTTTCCCACAAGTGCAAAAATGAGCGTCTGTAAAGGTTTCTGTGCGACGCTGAGCCTGGGGAAGTTATTTAGTCATCTCTGTGGAGCTGGTGCCGCTGCAGCACTGTAATACTTAAGCAGTGTAGCAGGAAAAGGAGTGTAAGAAGATCCGCTAATGGTTCTCTTTAACCAGATTTCACCAGGCCAAAGATTGTGTGTGTTTGGACTGGCCCTGAGGAGAAATGGGGTGTTTTCAGGGCTCTGAATGTGACGCTGCTCAGTCTGGAGTCTGTCTGCTCGTTGTGTGCGTACTGTTGACGCACCGTACATGCGCCCGTTTTGTCGGTCGTCTTATCGGAAGGACGGCGGCGGGCTGTGTTTGGTAGTTGAGGGTCATGGCGAGGAACGCGCCGGCGATGCTGACGGCCCGCTCCCGTGTGAACGCCCTCGGGCCGATCGGTGCAGGTAATCGTCTGGAAAACCACGCGGGCCTGGACCTCTGCACCTATCGATCCCGGGATGAATCCTGAAGCAAGAGGGCGTCCTGCGCCCACACCAGCATTTAGCTCACAGGTGTGGAGTAGGCCTTAGCGTTTAGCTCACAGGTGTGGAGTAGGCCATAGCGTTTAGCTCAGAGGTGTGGAGTAGGCCATAGCGTTTAGCTCAGAGGTGTGGAGTAGGCCATAGCGTTTAGCTCAGAGGTGTGGAGTAGGCCATAGCGTTTAGCTCAGAGGTGTGGAGTAGGCCATAGCGTTTAGCTCAGAGGTGTGGAGTAGGCCATAGCGTTTAGCTCAGAGGTGTGGAGTAGGCCATAGCGTTTAGCTCAGAGGTGTGGAGTAGGCCATAGCGTTCAGCTCAGAGGTGTGGAGTAGGCCATAGCGTTTAGCTCAGAGGTGTGGAGTAGGCCATAGCGTTTAGCTCAGAGGTGTGGAGTAGGCCATAGCGTTTAGCTCAGAGGTGTGGAGTAGGCCATAGCGTTTAGCTCAGAGGTGTGGAGTAGGCCATAGCGTTTAGCTCACAGGTGTGGAGTAGGCCATAGCGTTTAGCTCAGAGGTGTGGAGTAGGCCATAGCGTTTAGCTCAGAGGTGTGGAGTAGGCCATAGCGTTTAGCTCAGAGGTGTGGAGTAGGCCTTAGCGTTTAGCTCAGAGGTGTGGAGTAGGCCATAGCGTTTAGCTCAGAGGTGTGGAGTAGGCCATAGCGTTTAGCTCAGAGGTGTGGAGTAGGCCATAGCGTTTAGCTCAGAGGTGTGGAGTAGGCCATAGCGTTGAGCTCAGAGGTGTGGAGTAGGCCATAGCGTTTAGCTCAGTGGTGTGGAGTAGGCCATAGCGTTTAGCTCAGAGGTGTGGAGTAGGCCATAGCGTTTAGCTCAGAGGTGTGGAGTAGGCCATAGCGTTGAGCTCAGAGGTGTGGAGTAGGCCATAGCGTTTAGCTCAGAGGTGTGGAGTAGGCCATAGCGTTGAGCTCAGAGGTGTGGAGTAGGCCATAGCGTTTAGCTCAGAGGTGTGGAGTAGGCCATAGCGTTTAGCTCAGAGGTGTGGAGTAGGCCATAGCGTTTAGCTCAGAGGTGTGGAGTAGGCCATAGCGTTTAGCTCAGAGGTGTGGAGTAGGCCATAGCGTTGAGCTCAGAGGTGTGGAGTAGGCCATAGCGTTTAGCTTAGAGGTGAACTGGTGGGGAAGCAGTAGGCCAAACAAAGCGGGGTGTCAGTTATTTTTGTTTTTCAGTACTGCCTAAAGAAAATACTGAAATTTAAGGCCTTGCTCTGTTGCGTTCCCTTGGTCGAATAATCCAAATCTAAATCTCACTCAGTCTATTTCCTTCTCTTTGTTGTTCATCCCCACAATCAATTGGCTTAAAGATCAGGAATGTTCCAATCGGAATTTTAAAACTGGCAATGTTCCGAGCTCCTCTGTCCAATCAATAGATACAAGGTAACAAAGTTCTGTACGCAGTGCACTGATTAGTCTCCACACCTTTTTGTAATTGCACAGCACAGCATACCACATACAGCATACAGGCTTTAGACAGTGTGGCCACAACAACACAACTGCTGTGTTCTATTTCAGTGGGCAAAAATAAATAAAATCCATATTTAAAAGTGTAGGAAGGCAGCCTGTAAAGTAAAAAAAAGAAACGGGAGGCGAAGTGATACAGATGTAGATGTAGGCTGGGGTGTGTGTGCGGCTGTCTGCGGCGAGATGGATGTGTGATTGCGACCGTTGGTAATTGGCTGAAACCACTGTGGGTGACAGGAGCCAAGCCGAGTGTGTAATGCGCAGAGGTTCCCCGGGATCGCCCGCGGCTGACGGTCCGACGCTCGCCGGCCCCGCGCCCTCATCCATCTAATCTCCCCTGAATTATGTGCTCTGTCAGTGGCAAATCGCTCCTCGTTGCCGGGACGCTAAGCGGGATGAATCGCCGCGGCGATGGGGGTGGAGCCGTCTCGGCGGGAGGAGAGCGCGCGGCGCTCTGGTCTTCACATTTCGCTTGACTGGCTCGGGTATGGAGAAGCCGGGGCCCGGAACGCTCTCCAGTCCAGGTGCCTCTCAGCCTCTCTCTTTCATATTATTGTTCCTCTGATATTCAGAGAGAATGTGGAACAATGGGTCTGGCTTCAAGAAAAAAAAAATATCCCTTTGGTATGACTCGCAATTAAACGTTAGTGTTCGCGTTTTTTTTCTTTGCGAATACAATCTGGTTTGGTAATCACCAGAATTAAATTGCGAACTTTGGTAACTGTCACTTGTACGCTTCATAATTCTGTACATGACATAGGCATCACTGGGTGCCTGGAACAAGGAAGTAATCAAGTCCAATCAAACACCGAAATGAGAAATCAAGCCTGAGACTCTTTCATGCTGTCCAGGAGCAGTTCCTGTCCATCCCAACCACTCCGTACCATCTTAATGACCTGTGTCCTCTGCTTCTCCTTGATCGACCTGTTCAGCCCCCATCCTTAGCTACTCACACATCTCCAACTGTAACAAAAGCCCACTACCATGTCTGCTCCGTTTTTACCTTGGCTCCCTGTATTCTAACTTCAGATTTCTCCACCAATATAAAATCAAATGAGCAAAGATAAGTCCAATTCATTTTTTCCCCCAGGCACATATACACACATGGATATCTAAATAACATCTGGCAATGTATATTCTTTGTAAATTTAGCTGTATGAACGTGGCATTCCGTCTGGTGGAACGGATTTGTCTCGGCCGGACCCTACCAGTGGAGAGAGCACATGCACCTGGGTTGTGTTGACTAATCAGCCCGGGTGCCTAAAGGTGTGTTCCTCTCCATGGTACAGGACCGAGACCGGGAGTACATGCAGAGGGCGACCCAGTCTTTTTGGAGTTTTTGTTTGTCTAAGCACAATAAAACATAAGATAAAGAAAACGCCACTGGACAGCTGAAAAGCTGGTTACCTACCAGCAGCGAGCTGAAAAGCCGTCGCTGGGTCTTACTTCCTTTTGTCTTTCTTATTTTAGTTTGTTGTTTTAGTTCATTGTTTTTACCCGCAACCCGTGAGGGGGAACGGTGAAGGTGTTGGTTTATTTGTTTTCGTGTCGGTGTTAAGGTGTTGGTGCACTCTCGCTCTCTCCAGCTACGGTGCAAACCCAGAACCGCCTCACCTCTCTCCCAGGAGTGTCACACGGCATGTGACAATGCATACATGATTTGATTTGTTATTTGTGAAATCAAACTGTCTTACGACTTGCCGCACGAGAAGGAGCTCCGCATATTTAACAGACACACTGCGGCTGTGTGAGGGTGCTAGTATAACGGAACAGTTTGGGAATTGGGCTTGTAATTCCGAGGTTGTGGGATTGCTTCCAGGCTGGGTGATTGCTGTTGTACCCTTAGCAACGTGATTGAGCTGAATTGCTTCAGTAAATATACGGCTGTATTAGTGCATTTTACGTAACAATGAAATCTGGGCAAATCGCTTTGGTTTCCGAGCATCTGTTAAATGGCATAATGTAATGTCACATAATGCCAAGTGGTGGGGCTTAACATTTAGGAGTCAGACCACCAACCAGTTGAAGACTTGGTATTAACTTGGTGTTAACTTTTTCTCAATACACTGCTGGAGGAGGATGCAGGATGATAGAAGTAAATGTTTATTGTAAATAAATCAGTAAATATTTATTTTAATGATACAGGTTCAAGCTCAGAAAGAACACCGATTTCTATTTTCCACCTATTCAAAGTCTCCTCTGGCAATCTTTGAATTGGGAGAAACTTCTCTACCTTGTTCCTTCTGAAGTGTAGAGAATCTCTATTCTTATATAACTAAATTGGTTTACCCTTGAGATATTTACATATAACCTGTCATCCTTTCTGCAAGACTGCTCAGTGACATTCAAGCAGCTTTTTGCTAAGTTATTGTCAAGCCAGAGGGTAATGAACCTGAATAATTTAAGTGGAGTGGAGCATTACTTGAAGACTAGCTCCAGAGCATTGAATTTTCACATTGCGTAGGAGGCCAAATCAGTGGTACATATATTATGCTACCAAACCTTTAATTAAAGCAAAACAAGACTTAAAATTTGGGTTGCTCATGAACACTGTGAAAAGTCCCCCACCTCGTTTAAAGTAAAAGAGTCATTATCTAGTGTATTTTCACATTTTCAGTGAATATACGTCTAGGCAGGTGTATGGGCTTGACTGCATAATCCGTCATTTATTAGACCATGTCAGGTAGGATGGAAGGAAGTAAACTGAAAGAAGCAGCACAAATTGGGCGTCTGAGCACATGGGCATTTTTATGAACTTCGGCTAAAAAAATTAAGTTGCTTCACCCTTGCTCCATCGTCCCCGTAAGCCATCGCCGTAGGAAACAGGAGCAGTCTAAAGCTTCAAAAGGGAACCAAAGGCACACCGTGCTTCAGTGTGTCAAACATACTGAATCGGAAAAGGTCTGCAAATTTAATTTGAATAAACCGGAATGTCTAAATTGAGATTATTGAAAGTTCATGAATAGTGTTAACTGATCTAACTCCATGTCTGAGTGCACAGCCATTTAAGTGAATGCTCCGATTCATTTGGGAAAATGAATAGGCGCCCTCCAGGTCTCGGGGTGCTACAGCCTATCCTCGTGTCCCCTGCGGTCCTGTCTGAGTGATCTGCATTTACTTCTGTCAAAGAAGTCATGAAAGACCCTTATTCAGAATTCCTATTTTCAGTCCCAACTGTGAATTAGAAAATTTGAAGAACTTAAACAACCTCATCCACAATAATCAAGTCGATGTATTTTATTTAGCCGATGTCTTCCAAACATAAATTACAATATGCAAATAATAAATACGGTTTTTTGCAGCTGCGTCTATTTCGCCGGATGTTCACTCAAACAGAATCATGGGGAATGTGCGTGTTGAAGCGCAAGAATAGACCAGCAGAACTCCCGCATTTTCCAACTCGAATATTAGTTTCCGCTGATTTCTTCCCTCGAGAACCTTTCAACGCAGTCAACAGAATTGCAGCAATCAGCCCCTACAGTTTTGCAGGAGTGCTATTGATGTATTTGATCGTTTACCATTTAGCCTTTTTTGGCACGCGTGTCTACCGAAGCACGCCAGTCGTTCGTCAGCGAGAGAGCGGGTTCGAAATGCGATCCCTCGGAGGTGAACCCAATTAGCGCGGCATAGCGACAGAAATGAACCCGTAATAAAGATGAACACCGATGCTCGGAAGCAATCGGATTATCCTGCTATTCGGGGAGCGAGGGCAGGCGGGCGTTCAGCGGGGCCTTGACTCTCCCAGATACTCGGGGCGCGTTTGTATCGATGGCCACCGCTCGCTTGCTGGAAGTTAACCTCGTTCCGTAAGGCTTTCATTTCTGCATAAAGCGGCCGCGCGGCGGGCGGCTATCGTGCTGCTATCGTGCTGCCGCTCAAAAGCGCTATCGTGCCCCCTCTCGCACGTCATACGGAGCTCGTCTTATTGAACGGAGGCAAAATGGAAAATTATGTATCTGCAAACTCGGAAAGGAATTGCAGTCACGGACAGATTGAACGTGTGATAGCTGTATGTATGTGACAGATTGTCAACGGCCGTTCTGTACTGGTGAGCAAGCCAGGCTTCTCAAGCGTTAGCCTATGCTGAAAAAAAATCATTTGCATGAAAATAAGCGTTTTGTATAATGTTTCTGTTCAAAAAAAAAAAAAAAAAAAAACCTTTGTTTTTTCCTCTAGAGGGGGTGACGTATTTGTGGACCGGGGGGAAAGCAGTGTTAATACCCTGCTTTTTCATATCTTAGCCTTGCAACACCAGTTCAGGGAAGATGAAAATAACAATCACCAAAAAATGTGTTCATTCTTTGGGGGCCACAAGTTGAGCTGGGCAGCCATTGTGCTGGAGGACAGCACTTCATATGCACCTGGTGGCCACAGCCAACCAGCCGAGCCGCCGTTGTGTGACCACACCGGGATCTCCGTGCTACGTCCAATCGTGCGCCGCCACTGTGAAGCTGCTGGCCACGGCAACAGTCACGCGTTGATTTGGGACTGCGCTTTAACTGGGTGCGCCGCCAGGTGGCATTTTAACAAATTTGCAACTGTCCTCTCCCTGTGGCCTTAATCCGTTACACGCACTGGGGCTCCAGGGCCGCGCGTTTGAGCCGCAGGGCCAGGGACGTGACTTCTGCCGGGGGAATGTGTTTATTAGTACCCGTCGGATCGAATGTTCGGAGTCTTCCCGTATTTGCGAGACAAATGGTTGCAATTACGACGGAAGACACAGCGCTTCATTTCTCTGGTTCTCTTATTGGTTTCCTGCGCCCCGTGTGCCTCAGCACCGAGACCGCAGTAATGAATGCACTTTAAAGAATATTAAAGGTAGGGAGGTTGATTAGTGTATCGACATCTCCTGATTGATCTTCAAACTTAACCAGTTTAGTGAGAGTAATAGTGAAATTAAACCCTTTTAATTTGCGCGGTGTTCAGTGTATTGCGGTTGATGTGGCTAAATACTGCTCTGCCTTAAACGATGGCATTGGGGACATGTACTGTGTGGATCTGATGAGGGTTTCATTCAGACCTGTGATTGGTGATGTGAGGAGGGTGATGTAGACCGAAGCAAAGACGGAAAGTGGTATTTCACTTGCAAAGTTAGAGAGCTTCCCTGATGTCGTTACACTCATACGAATAAGTATAGCACGTAACATCGAGGCATTCCATAGTAGGTAATACTCATTTTTACTACATTTTGTGTTACAACTGCATAATGTGACTGCATTGCCAGCACTGTGGTCCAAATGAGCTAAGCTCTATTTCTCATATCTGCGCCTACTTCACCTTGTGTGAAAGTCGATAGACTGAAGCACACACCCGTAGGTTGAAGGGTCGACAGACATTCTCTTTTTGCCAGTTTAAGTATGACGTATGCGGAGGTAGAACAAGGGAAATGGTCTTGAACAAGGACCTGCTAAAAACAGGACACTCAAACCAATCTCACACTCTCCCAGCAGCCTCACATGAAACACCTCTCAAAGACATCCCTTTGAGCCAGGCATAAGTGGGATTGGTAAATATTAATGGGAAATGAGGGTTTTAGTTGCCCAGCTGGATTGTCCTACCACTTTTGTCCATTATTTGGACCTGGTCTGTCTCCATGTCTCTGGTAGGCTTGTGTGTTCCCTTGACGTCATTAACACAACTTAATTCTGAGGGTGCGGTTTGGCTCTAGAAGTGACAAGGTGCTTCATAAAGGAAAACTACTTTATTCATATTCTTAGTTAATTAGTTCTATTTTAAAGGCTGTTCTCCCAGGATGATTGACAGCACTCAGATACATTTCTGTTAACCTGCATAACCGTGGATGTTTTGTGATACATTTTAAAAGGTTTATGAAATAACATATTTATGAAGTACATACTTAAAAAAATTATTGGATAACAGCGGTACGGATGAGCGGAATTACTCCAGGAGAACCTCCTACGGCAGTGATGAAAATCATTGTGTGAAAAGGTCGCGTTATATTGCAGCCATAGAATATTTGATCAATAAAATAATCAGTGGCGTGCAACTGCAGCACTTGGAGTTTAAGCGGAAAACTATATCGAAAGAATGACATAATAATTGCACGCTTTTGTGTTTACAATTTTACAAGCACTGACGAACCACTGCGTTGTAAAAGAAGGCCTTTCTTTAATTAAACTCAGTCGAGGTAGTCAGGGTTTTTCACCATGCACAGTAAGCCTGTAATTTAACACAGGCCAATTGAGTGAAAATGTAATTACACCCCAACAGAACGAGGCAATAATTCACTCTATAATTTGTTTTTTCATTCATCTCCTCACTCCATCCACCGCTGAAATGCTTATGTACCGAGTCAGAGAGGGAAGGATGTTATGTGTATACCGACACGTTACCATGTTGGTTTTAGTCAAAGGATTTGCTGGTTAACTGGGGCTTTCAGACAATAGACTCTGAGAAGTCAGGTAACTCGTACAAGCTGTTGCTGTCAACATAGCAACAACAAATAAATTACAGCACCGTCATTTATTCACTTGTCGTATATCATTCCTTAAATCTAGTATTAATTCATTTCATTTTGAAATCCCAATGACTATAATCACGATCAATAACCTGATACTGCTATATCCTCTGTAAAAGATGGCAATTAGCATCTATGACATATTTGAATGTGTGTGTATGCAAATGTTATAT
This sequence comes from Anguilla anguilla, assembly GCF_013347855.1. NCBI lineage: Eukaryota > Metazoa > Chordata > Actinopteri > Anguilliformes > Anguillidae > Anguilla > Anguilla anguilla. The sequence goes on from NC_049217.1 coordinate 17,524,831, forward strand.
GCTTATATATATATATATATATATATATATATACTTATATACAGTATATGTTTCTGTGTACTGATGTGCTATGTATGTACATGCACATGATCTGTTTTTGCCCATATTTCATTGCAATAGAACAAAATATTTCTCATTATGCATTTAATTATATTACTGATGCAGAGTTTGTAATAAATATACTATATGTCAAAGTTAATATAAAAATGTACCTCCCATAGGGGGTTCTTACACTGTGTGGAAAAAGCCAGGGCTGTAATTGGATATCTTCCAGAATGCAGCACACCTCTACTCTATTGTCTGCCACCAGGCTGAAAAATTCTGTACGGAGCAAGTGATTGACAGTGTGATTGCCGACTCCACAGTACAAAAATGATGGAGTGAATTGTGGATGAGTGTGATTGGATTTGAGCCCTTTCTCAAAAATCATTATCATGTCTGTCTTCATCCAATGATGTGATAATGTGGCCAGCAGGTGATTTCCTACCAAAGTTTCAGCCTTCGGGCTTAAAAGCCAACAAGTGAGATAGGTGTCCTCTTCACGGAGGGCACCATTTACCATTTCCACGTGCATAACCTTGCTTTGATATGTTACTCAATATGACAGATTCAGCCACTCAGAATCCCCAGAGTTGGGTTTTTTAGTCTTGTGTACGGTCTTTCATTTCGATATTGAGAAGTTATGAGCTGAAAGTATTGGGCCAGTCTCCCCTAGTGTACAGTATTCCACAACACAGGAAACAGACTGGATATTTCTGTTAATTCTTAACAAACTGATGGTAAATTAATGAATTACACGTCTGATTTTATTTTTCAAAAATTATAATCATGCAGGTAGTTAAGGCTTTAATGAAGCTCTCTCAGACCTCGGTAAGGAGAATTCCCCTTCTTTGCGGATGCTCTGAATTTGCCCGTTTAATGTGGGCCGTTCTCATGGGCAGTGCTGGGACCAGCTATTCCCCACCCTAGCATTCCCACTCGGAGCCCGTGAGTGCCTTGCTGAATTCCCTGGTGGGGGGGGGCATCCGTCCCTCCCTGCCCTTTCCTAGACCAGACTCAGGTGTTGGATTATTGCGGCCGGATCGAAGGCTGAAATGAGCTTTATTGATCTGCCTGAGAAGCCGGCTCTCCAGCATGAACTCCTCTCACAATGGATGATAAAAATTGATGCTCTGAACTTCCGAGAGGAGCGAGGAGGTCCAGCCGGAGCCTCTGCTGCTCTCCCCCAAGCCTCTCTGGCCTCCTCCTGGAAACCTTTTTCAGATCAGGAAGTTCTGTGCCTGACGAATCCATGCTCAACTGCCAGAAAGTAAGACACCAAAGGCGAAACGACGACTGTTGCGGTGGGGGCTGGACCATCATTTCCACTGATTTCTCCGGCTCTCTCCCGCTCTGAATATAAATAATTATAGAAAATAAATGGCATGACATTCCTGTACACTGGAAAGTTGCATTTTTGAAGGTCCTCTGTTTTGCTCATCATTATTCATTGCTTCAAGCCACTGTTTCGTCTATTTTGGGACATTTCAAACTGCCGTCTGATTCATGTGTATTAAAAAATAGAGACACCGGCAGTTCGCAGCTCACAGTAAAGACGAGGACAACTGCAAATAAATCACTTTTATACAAAGGTCCTGTATGGAATCTGTAAAAAATGTTTTTCTTGAGATTGCAGTCCGTCCACAGATTCCCTTTGAATCAGTCAACGAGACTAAAGGGATTTTTGACTAGACCCCGTTGAAGAGAGCAGGGCCAGGTGAAAATGTCTGCTTGTCATGCATTGCCCGAAAGAGCTGACCAAGACAGTTCTGTTGTGGATTGCAGGGACTCCATTGTCATCAGTGTTCTTCGATCATTGATGCTCCTATATGCCTGGCCATATGAAATACGCATGCATTCCACGCATTTGAAATATGTACAGCTCTGGCTAAGGATGATTTTCAGTCTTCAGCTCAAACTGAAGACTGAAACAAACTTTCTAAAGGCAGAGAATAACGCGTGTGTGTGTTTGTGTATGTGCGCGCGTCCGTGTCTGTGTGCGCACATGTGCGTGTGGTTGTGTGCACGTGTGTGTATGTGCGTGTACATGTGTGTGTCTCTGTGTGTTTGTGGATGTTCACTGTTTCTCTATCAGTACATCAGTGATATGGGGCATGCAGCCGTACGATATGCCCTGTTCCTGTTCAGTGGGCTGTGTATTAAAGTAATAGTCGGAGATTGTCCCCACAAATTCTATTTGTTTGTTTATTTTGGGACTGACAGATGACAGTATCTGTAATCCCCTTATCGGGCCTCTCCAAGACAAACAGTGCAATCCAAACAAGTAGGGCCGCCTGAAAAGCACTCTGCTCACATTAGTGGACCTCGCGCTGGACAGAGGAGGACCAAAATCTGATAACCCCCCCCCCCCCCCCCGCCCTGCCGGAAGGAAGCCTAGTGCCTCTGAGAGGTATGGCTAGGCGATGGGTCAAACTCAGACTGGGCAAACCCCACTGGCGCAGCACAGACACCAGACGGCCTCATGAAGAGCTGAAATTGTCCAAAGTGGAAGATACTGGTGACTGATGCTGGTCACATTTTAATTCACTGCTTTCTGACTTGACTGTAACCAGATCAAAATAATCATCAGCTTGTGACAGACGTTTTTTTCCTGCACATTCAACAGCCTTAAAAGCTGTTAAAGCTGAAAGAGAATGTTACATTTATCAGGACGAGTTCACAAGCAAAATTAGTGCAACATAATGACTTTATCTTTGATAGTTTTATTTTGTACAAGGCAAATGTTCTCACATTCTTAACTTTGATACCTGTCAAAAAATGAGTGGAGCGTAATATTTGAACAGATGTTTCTTCGCTGTAGATCATGCTTAAATTTCTGGATGGAAGCAACATGAATTACAAATTTTCTGTTCATCGTTGAAAAAAAATATGTAAAAAAGAGAGAGCTAGCAAAGGATGTTTTAGCTAAAAGATCCTACCACTGAATTTTCTTGGCCTTTAAACAGAATGTACACATGGCATATCTGCCATTGTTATGCAAGCTGTGCATATGCCAAGTTCATATATGCAGTAGACTTCCCCTTTGCAGCTCACCGGACGATTGCATGTCTTCTAAATGTTAGACTCCTGCTGCTGTATCTTAATTGGTTTTGTAAGAGTTCAGTGTGGAACCTGAATCTTTGACCTGTTGGCCAAAGATCCATTTTGTGGGACAGTTTTAATAAGGGCGGGAGCACCTCTATTGTTCAATGCGTGGTTGCCATGGAATTGTTTTTCCACAAGATTCCGGGTAATGGACGCTTGAAGGTCCCAAAAGAGGGTGGAGAGGTCTCATGACAGAGGCACCTCAGGAGAGAAGACTCAAACGTCCGTGTGGGTCCACAATGACAGGAGCTCATTTAAGAGACTCAGTGTCACTGAATGTTCTGCTTATGAGGTGTGCCCTTTTCCCCGATCAAACAGAGCAGCAGTGGCACTTTGTTACAGAAATACAGGAGAAATTGCTCGCGCATCACAAGAGTTCATTTTTGAACGCTCATTAATTATTAATGTTATTTCAGCTCTTTGTTCACTTTTTGAAGCTTTGTGCTTGAATTGCATGAGAGGCTACTTTGAAACATTGCACCGGGTTCTGCTGCAGACACCAAAAGGGCAGGGAGCTTTCCTGCTTGAAAAGAAAAAAAAAATCTTGGAAAATAGTGGAGATGTGTGCCTTTCTCCAGGGACCTTCAGAAAATAAATGCCAGAGAACTGATAATAATAAAGTGTTTATAGCTGCAATTATACTTGCAAAGAAGATGGGTAGTAATGAAAATGCAGACATTTTTGTCATCTATTTTGATCAATGTCAGAATTGTTGTACTAATGTTGTGACCTTTGTCAAACAATGTAAATTACAGCGAGCAGCCAATATATGTCAGGCTAGTCAGGGATTAAATTGTATCCCTTGAGTGGTAGCTACGAAAATACCACTAGCACCTTTAAATGTTGATCGGTTGGGGGGGGGGGGGGGAGTGGGGGGGGGGGCATGGGGGCAGTCTCATTTCAGCTACCCCCCCCCCCCCCACCACCACCCCTAACCCGATCCAACATATGTCAGAGTAGTCAGAATTGTACATTTTCTCCGTGACTTAGTAACTATGAAAAGATCACTAGCACCTTTAAATGTTGACGGGGGGGGGGGGGGGGGCTGAAATGGGACTCGGGGCTATACAGTCAGTGCCACTTCCTGTATTTACGAACGTAATATCTTCTTCTCGCTGTCTTACTCAGCCTGAACGGCGTCATTCAGCCTGTCCCCTCTCTGCGCAGAGCTGGGGGGGGGGCTGATTTCGCTCATCTCTCATGCCTGCTACCTTCAGCGCCCTTCCCCGTTCCCACCAGCCGAGCGCGTGACGGGGGCTAAGATGTCTGCCGTCGAGCCGCTAATGTACGCTCCGGTGGCTGGCCCCGTCTCAGCTCAGGCAGAGGGGACTTCCATCTGCATTACTCAGTCAACGCAGTGCAGGTGCAGATTTCTCCACAGAGGTAGAAGTCGTGGAAAAATGCGGCAAGCAACCGGTAATAGGTGAACAAAAAAATTGCCCATCCTTTAATGTATTCATACTTATATACTGTGCAACCGGGTGTGAGTTGACATGCACATCATAATAAACTATAATGAACATCTTTGCTTTTCCTAATACAGGTTGCTTTCTTGAAAATTGTATGGTTACTACCTTAGCTTTGGACAGAATGGGCATTCTTATAGAACCAATGGTTTGTCTTATCAGTGTAAATGAGGATGGGTGTTTTACAGGGAGTTGTTACATTACATTACATTACATTACAGGCATTTAGCAGATGCTATTCTCTAGAGAGGGAGAATATATTTACATTGCTGAATATATGCTGAAGCAATGCAGGTTAAGTACCTTGCTCAAGGATACAACGGCAATCCGGGAATCCGGGAATCGAACCTATGAACTTTCGGTTACAAGTCCAGTTCCTTTCCCATTTTATGAGTCGACATACGAGTCGGGCATCAGTCTGCGTTTGTCTGCGATTTTCTGGCCCTGATTCTCTTGCCCTGGAATACCCTGTGCTAACTGTCCTATCCGGCACATCTGCAGACACCGAGCACTCGGGGGGGAGTTTCGCTGCTCTGCTCAGGGAGTTGGGAGAAGGGGCAGGTCTCCACCGTGCTGATGTAACCTCGATCAAAGCGATGGCGGTCGCGGCGGGCTATTCGTGCTTCGGTAACGGGGCCTGTGATCAGACTGCTGCGGGGCTGGGTCCTGCGCGGAACATCGCATTAGAGCATCGCATTAGAACATCGCATTAGCTGTGCGGCTGAGCGTTCTAACCCAAGCCTGCTCTGAAACGTGGCTTGGTGGCATAGATGTGTAAAATGCATATGAATGAAACCTGATCTGCTGCGCGCGTGTACGTCCACCGTGCTCCCGGGGGTGATGGGTGGGGAAAGTGAGGCTGTCACATCAGCGGCGGTGACGTCAGCAGGTGGAGCACCGCGCAGTATTTCGCGGAGCAGAGCCACGTGTAAATGGGCAGTAGTGGAGACTGTAATGCTAAACAGAAGCATGTCCAGTCGGTCAGTAATCTAGGTACCTGTGTGGCACGCAGACGCTATCGAGCTGGTGTAGTGGGGTGCTGGCTGTCTGTCTGTCTGTCTGTCTGTCTGTGCGCGGGGGCTGTCAGTGTAGCCCTGTGCATTGGCTGCATTGATGGATGGGCAGCAGGTGTTGGACCCCCCCGGGGGTGTCCAGGGCTGTCGGCTCGCATCAGTAACCCCGCTCCCAACACGGCCAGTGCTCCCACCCTCGCAGTCTTAACCCCGCCCCCCACCCTGGCAGTCTTAACCCCGCCCCCCACCCTGGCAGTCTTAACCCCCCCCCCCCCCACCCTGGCAGTCTTAACCCCACCCCCCACCCTGGCAGTCTTAACCCCGCCTCCCACCCTGGCTGTCTTAACCCCGCCCCCCACCCTGGCAGTCTTAACCCCCCCTCCCACCCTCGCAGTCTTAACCCCGCCCCTCACCCTGGCAGTCTTACCCCCACCCCCCACCCTGGTTGTCTTAACCCCGCCTCCCACCCTGGCTGTCTTAACCCCGCCTCCCACCCTGGCTGTCTTAACCCCGCCCCCCTCCCTGGTAGTCTTATCCCCACCTCCCACCCTGGCAGTCTTAACCCCACCCCCCACCCTGGCAGTCTTAACCCCGCCTCCCACCCTGGCTGTCTTAACCCCGCCCCCCACCCTGGCAGTCTTAACCCCGCCCCTCACCCTGGCAGTCTTAACCCCGCCTCCCACCCTGGCTGTCTTAACCCCGCCCCCCTCCCTGGCAGTCTTAACCCCGCCTCCCACCCTGGCAGTCTTAACCCCTCCCCCCACCCTGGCAGTCTTAACCCTGCCCCCCACCCTGGCAGTCTTAACCCCGCCTCCCCCCCTGGCTGTCTTAACCCCGCCCCCCACCCTGGCTGTCTTAATACCCTTTCTCTTAGTGGAGATGGCACCGCTACATGAAGAAAGGGACACACTATAGTGAGATTTGGAATTGGAGTGGTTAATTTGCATACCAGAGTCCTTATCCCCACTCACCTTCTTCCTCTGGCCCCTTCGAGTGTATATGTGATGCTGGCATGTACTCCTTTTCAGATTAATTAAATTAGAGTGCCCGTGCGATTGGAATGGGAAGGTGGGGAATCATCAGATGTGAAGAGCTAGTTTTGTGACAGGAGGTCTCCCATCTGTGTACTAACCAGATCTGTCCCTGCTCCAACAGTTTCTTACGAGTCTGGTACTAGTTGGGAGGTCCACTGGCTATGAGTAATCACATGCAAGCACACACGCATGTGCACTGACACAATATGTTGGCTTTCATGCCACTTGTCATTTAAAGTCACAGAACTTTGATTGACTGAATTGGAGTGTGTATTTGTTTCCACAAACGGTTCAATCATCATCAAAATGACCCTGCCAGAAAGAGTTTTTTAAAAAGAAAAGCACTTGTATTTATTTTCTACTTGTCAGAAACACAGAATGAGTTAATATGGAAGCCGCAGTTCTGCTAGGCTAACGGCACTCTTTTCTTATTCACCGTCCTCAACTCAAACAGAGTCTGAAAGGCCATGCAAAATTACCCAACTTCTGCTAATGACGCTCCAGGCAAAGGGCTCAAAAGACGTACGAACGCCGGTCAATCTCTAGCATGTCCTGGGCCTCAGAGGCAGCCTGAAACATTTACTCAGCACAACCCCCCCCAATTCCCCATTTAGTAATTGCCCTTTCAGAAACACATTAGCTGGAGACTGTTGTTTGAGGAAGACTGCCAGCATGGAACCTTATCCAAACAGTTTCCCCCGGCTGGGACTGTTTACCTGCACAGATGGGCTGAAGTGGCGTCTTCACCTTTAAAATACAGCTCTATCTGCCCATCAACTTTTACTGTGTAGAGTCATGGGGGGGGGGTGGGGGGTGGGGGTTCAAGAAACTCAGGAACATGAAGGAGAGGGGCTGGGGATTGGGGGGTGGGGGGGTTGGAGAAGCGGAGCGACAGGGCACTGATGTTGTAAAAAGGTATGAAGAGCCGGGCGGGGATGCAGGGTGGGGGGGGGGGGGGGGGGGGGGGTTTGTGTTCTGGCCCCATGGCATGATGAGACTCTGAGACTCAGATGGAGCTGGGGGGGCGGTGGGATGGGGATGGGGAGGTGGGGAGGTGGCGGGGGGGGGGGTTTACGTGAGAGGAGTTAGTCACGCTGACAGAGGGGGGGTACGGACGTCAGAGCTCTGTCATGCTCGCCTCACACCGGGGAGGCAGCTGCCGTGGGTTTGGCGGTGTTGGGCCGGGAAGGTGACAGGTCTTTATGCGATTGGAGCTGGCACCGGTGTGGGAAGGGGGGGGGGGGCTGTTTTTCCTGCTCTCTCCCCGAAAAACAAGCCCCCCCCCACCCCCTGCAGTACACATCTCTTGCTGATCACTCTCCCCATTGCGCATTCACGCAGATGCATCTGACAGAAGGCATTCACAGACAGGTACTGCACAGGGAAATATCACAGCTCACATCTTCACCATGGAACAGAGGAGCTGGACCTTCTGGCTCCGTTCCTTTAATACACCCTTCTTCTAATGCTGGGCTTCTCAAATTCTCTCATGTGAGGTCCCTAAAATCTAGAGTCCACCATCTATGCGCTGTAATGGCTCCTTTTGATACCTTTGCACCGGCTAGGCTGCAGCACAGTGGCTATTTGTGGCATGAGTACGTGACACTATGGATCTATATCAGGACTGCCGAACCCTGTTTCTGCAGAATTACCTTCCTGTAGGTTTCCAGTCCAACCCTAATCTGGCACACATGACTCTGCTAATTAGCATCTCAACGAGATCTCTAGCTGTTGAATGAAGTTTGCTTTGTTAGGGCTGGAGTGAAAACCTACAGGATGGTTAAATATCCAGGGGCATGGTTGGGCCCTGATCTATATAATGTATGTCTTTGTTATTATGCACTCTTTTGTGAAACCCCTGGGGAATCCAGACCATAGTTCCAGAGCGCCTGATCTAAAGTTCTTCAATCAGAATGGTTCATTCCCAAACCACAATTTTGTTTAAATTAGGCTGAGAGCCAGAATCTAAAGGGCTCCTCTTATGTGAGCACCCTTAATAAACCTGGCCTACCTTGCTCTCCTGTTCCTGCCTTGAGTTTTTGACCTGTGGGTTATATATATACCCAGTGTGCGGCCCTTAGGATTTCATTCATTCATTTATTTATTTATTTATTTATTTATTATTGCACAGGAGTAAAAACAATGTTTAAAAGAACAAACAGTCTCAGCCCCAGCTCAGACAACCTGATTTTCAGGGGGTTCCTGCCTGCAGAGTGAGGAAAGGGGAACATGTGAGATAAGGCACCCGGAGGATAAAGAGGAGAAGCAAAGATAAACTGCAGCAAGATTATAATAAAAAAGAGAAGACAAGAGGCGGAGCGAGGAAGAGTGCATGTATGATGAGGATTGGTAGATAGATGCATTACAAGGATTGGATGCTTCTTGATATCGTGGGGCTGTTGGCTTGTGACAACGGCAGACAGCTTGTGTCCGTGGAAAGATTACAGTGGCACGTGTCCTCTAATCCCACCCCCCCCCCCACCCCCCACCCGGCTGACGATAGCAGCTGACTTTCACCCAACTCACAGAAGCCCACTAAAAGTGTGCCACTCGAGGTCAAACCCAGCTGCTTTCTCACACTTAGCATCCCGCTTACCTTTACCGCCATCCGTCTGGTCCAAAACAGAGCGCTTCTTTAAATAAACGGACAACATAAAGGGTCAGTGCGCGGATGACGTTTACGCGCAGCTGGATCTGTCGCTTTAGCCCGGTTTCCTGTCCGCGGGGGCGACGGAGGGCAGCGATGGCGGTACTGGTCGGCGCGTTCAGTTTCGTTCAGTCGCCGCGTTCACATGTGGGAAAATGGCCGTACCGCTGCCAGACAGTGGTGAGGGTGGGGGGGGGGGACTGGAATGGGGGGTGGGGGTTAGCTGCATTTATTTATTCTCTGTGGGGAGCATGGTGGATCTGTGGCCACAGAATCTGATTGTGGCCCTCGTAACCGAGTTACCAATAAATGAGGCTCCGTTTGGAACAGAGGCAGAGAGGAGAGAGGGCAGACTCCTCGAGTTTTTATTGCCCTTCTGATAAAAAGCTGGTGGGGAGAATGATGTGTTTGACTGAGGAGACCCCCGCTCTGGCCTGGAGGGCTCTGGTTCCTCCTGTCTACATCGGGGTCGAGGGGGTCGGGGGGTGGGGGGAGACGAGGGGGCAGGTTTCTTTTTAAGGTGAGTTTCAGAAGCCCCACCTGGCCAGGCAGCTGCTTGATATTCAGAGACCATGCCTCCAGGCCTTTGGATTTTGCAGGTCACTAAAGATACAAACACCAACAAGGTATACACTCGCAGGACACAAACAGGGTTTCATAGAATAGAATTGAACAGAACTGAACAGAACAGAATGGAACAGAACAGAATAGAACAGAACAGAATAGAATAGATTTTATTGATCCCCAGTCAGACAAGTTACAGGATGCAGTGTGTATGCTGAAAAGGGGTGTATAGGACCAGTGTGCGGGCAAGTGTTTCTCAATGGAAAATGCATTTAGTGCCAAGTCAACTCCTACCTTAAACTCCAGAGACTTACCTGTGGTTCAGGTGCATCGCATCTCTGTTCTTTCCTAAGCTACGGACGTAATGCCAGACAGGCCGCTGGCACGCATGCCTCAGTTTTCGACCCATGACCTTACACTCTGGGCCTGTCCTGAGAATTTATTTTCAGACTGTCCCTCTCGTCAAAATAAACAGTGCTCTTTCTTTACGGCCTGTCACGAGAGCCCGCCACTCATCATAAAGATAAGTAATGGCGGTTTTATGTGGCTTTGCCGGCTTCGGCTCAAAGATGACATATCACAGCGAATTTACGACGGGCTGTGCCGCTTCGAAGAGACGTGACGGCTTTAAGCGATGGAGAGGCGGCTGTTTGCGTGGGGCGCTAGGTGAGGGGGTCCTCTTATAGGTGAGGGAATCAAATATAGGAGGGAGCAGTGCATGCTGGGATAGATGGCCCAAAGGCTTTTTAGGCATTGGAGCATGTGGCCATCCATCAGGTCCCTGACCCACATGAAAATGCAGGAAGCTTCCCTCTCCATTGAGCGATATAATCTGCACTTACAAGCATCAATACCACTCTCCTCATGCGCGTGTCACTGTGCCAAGCACAACAGACGCCTGAGAATGACATACTGGATTCATCTGAAACGAAACGGTGTGTCTGCATGATAATGACACTTTCCCTCTGCAGTGAAACACAGTGGCATATTCTAACTGCTTCATTTACATGTGTACCCATTAGACCTGAGTTAAATGCATGCCCAGGTCTTATTATGCACACTGAACTAATGCATTCATTCTTCCAGTGCTGGAAAATGTTTTTAAATATTCCTGCAGATCCCTGGGAATTTTAAAGGAAATGTACAAATCTATGAAAGAATTTTGTTCGGAATATTGCTGGAAACATTTATTTTAAGAGTGTCAGGAAAATGACTGGCTTCTGAAGGGTTTTATCATTCTCAATGGAATGTTTTGGAAGAATTTTCAACTGCAACTCTGTGGCTCTCAGCTCTATTTCTAATTATTTTATTAAACCTGCTCAAATTATTTAACGAAATTATCAGTATGAGTAAGAAGACACCAAAGTTCTGCCTAAATGCTTTAAGACCAAATATAATCTTCATTTGCATATTCATTTTACGTTGTGATATTGAAATATGAGTATAATTGTGATCATTCTCAAGTGTTTCCAATGAAATTATGGATATTGTAAACTCAGCTCAGAGTGCAAAATAAACACTTTTGTATATTATGATAGTTTTGTATTATTGTATTTCATTATACTGGTTTACCTGACTGCGTCTGTTCTCAGGATGCTTGAAATACTGGAGTGTAGCTAACGGCCTTTGTACAGTCGCACCCCACAGACATTGGGGCGAAACAGCACCATACTGACATGGCGGTTACTGCGTCAGATGCTCGTATTGGTATCGAAAACTTTGAACGCATGCCCACCTGCTTGTCCACCGGCGGTGTGATCTTGGGCTATTTCAGTGGGCTGAGGGGAAGGGATCCTGAACAGATCTGTCCAGGGATAAAGTCCGGTGCATAGGCCTCCGGGGCTCGCCCCTCCCATCGCATCAACATCCCACAAAGCCCCCAGTGCTCTTCTTACCTGGAGATGATTGGAGGGGGTCTGATGATGCGGGTCATTTGGTGGAAGGGGTGGGGGTGGGGGTGGGAGTGGGGGTGGCTCTAAAGCCCCTGACGTCAGCCCCGGCCCGTTTGGCGTCATGCGCTTAAGGGGCAGATAGGGGCAGGTCCATGGGCTCGCAGTGTACAGGCATAGAAGAAAGAACAGAGGAACCTGGGTAAAGGAGTGACGGGTGACTGTCACGGGGAGTGACGCAGGTGGGGTGAATCCCCTTAGGAGTCAGAGCGCGAGACCTTTAATTCCCTTCTTGACCGCAGTGTTCCTTGTTTCTCCACCATCCTAGATATTAGTAGTACAGAAACCCTCTACTTAACAGAATTTGATTGAGGACTTTATATATGTTTTTAAATGATTGATATTGTACATTACAGCTGAAACTTCAGATTGAGTTCAGGCAGCAGAACAAAGGGCAACACTGTCCAACATAAATTTCACATTGAAATCAGCGAATTGTATGTATTATATATGTGGGACGGTTTTGCGGGTCTTGTAGTAGAAGCAGAGGGCCTCTGTGTTTTGAAGCCCGTTCTTGACATGTGGCTGGGTAGTGTCCCGAATTTGGCAGTGATGATGGCCGACTGGAGCGCCCTGATATATGTTCCTCTGGGAGCTTTCCCTCCAGGGACAATCGCTCAGTCCGACATTACCGTTATTGCTACATTAGTAAGTCAACAATGCAAATCAAGAACACCACAGCTCAGTCTCAAGATGTCTTCAGGTCCTCGAGGCAACCAGTGTGCACACAATTTAAGCTCAGTCAAAATGGCCACCCTTGTAAGATTTGCACTCAAACATTTGCACACATACACACACAAAGTGAAGGAAAATGCACATCTCTAAACGGCGGTGTGCTTCTTTATCTTTCTCAGTAATGATGTAACGAGAACCTTCCGTGATGGCGGTTTATCCTCATTTTCTGCCGCTTACTCGCCACTTCTTGAATAACCTTGGGCGTTGGGTCTTTATCCTTTGAGATGACATTTTTGCTCATTTTGATCAACCAGAATTACCTTCCATGAACAAACTTTATGGAAGATAATTGTGTCATCATACCTCTTTTTACCTCCTTGTATCCTGGTCATAAATCCTGAGCATAAAATAAATCGCCCAGCTCGTTATACTTTCACACTTAAATCCTGTGAAACCACATTAGCGATTAAGTGAAATTTGATTTCCCCCCAATAATTGCCCTTCCTCGCGCTGAGGGCATAAGTCGATCCGTTCAATTTGATTGCTCTGATTACAAATGGAAGCAATTAGAACGGCGGTCCGAAGCACCAACCCCTTATTCGCTTTCGGGATAAGTAGACTTCTGATTTGCAACTTCTGATAACTCCATCCCATTTTATTTTTCCTACATCGTTCCGTATTTATGTGTAATTAATGGTATATGATTAATTTCTTTGTCATTTTCTCTCGCCCCCGCCGCTGAGTGAGCGCGAAGACTTTAATAAACTCGGTGGTGAGCAGAGTAGGGGGCACTGCATTGTTACGCGCCTGCATTTCTGAAACAGTGGAACCAAGCCATTGGTAACACATGGGACGTGCAGAATTCTAATTTATTGATTGAAATATTACTCCATTTGTTCCCAAGGCTGTGTAGTCATTCGAGCCGAATGCGTGTTACTGGCAAGAAGAATCACTAACAAATAATTCCAGGGTTGTGTACATCCAAAACACTCTGCTGGCTACAGTTGTTTTTCGCCCTCGGACCAGCAAAACAATTCCGCCATTGTGTCGTTTTCATAACGGCTATTTCGCCTTGGGCTTGGCTAGGATCAGACAGGGTCGAAATTACCATGAAGTATGTCTGAGCCGACAGCTTTATTCGTTTTTTTCCCCTCCAAGCCCCAAAGAGTCGACGGAAAATCGAATAGCCACTGACTCTTGGCTATAATAGGAGTCTATGACAGCAATGCCCAGTTACCTGGAGAGCAAAATAAAAAAAACTAATTTTTTAAAATTATATTCTCTGTATACATTAATCTCAGTTATCAAATAACGGGCGTCTTCTATTGAAAGAAACATCAGTACCAAAAATGCGCAAAAATGTCTTTTTTCACCGTCGTCTCCGTCACTTGTCTGTCAACTACATAGCCGCTGAAAGAGATGGAAATTACTCTGCACTTTTCAGATTGGAAGAGAAATGTCAGATTGCTTCAGTCTGCACGGGACAAGCAGGCCACGCCAATCAATGAATCGACTATTAATGCATTTTTTCCCCTCACTGTGGGTGGAATAGATTCGGATTTAATATCGCTTGTCGGTCTAATTCGGTGAGAATGATTTCCCTTTACCCCATTAATGAAGTCAGACTACAAGAAATGTGTCGCCATTTATGTGATTAATATTATTAAACAGCTGCCCTGATTTATGATTGTGCCTTTCGGGTGTGTGTGTGTGTGTGGGGGGGGGGGGGGGGGGGGGGGGGTTCATGACCATTTCTTCATACAGTCTTTCAAGATCCTTCACTTGTAGACTGCCTTTTTCAAATCAAACCGAAAATTTCGGGCCCAAACCTGGAGACTGACAAGGTTTTTGTAAAACTGTTACTTTCTGATCAGTTTATCATTTCTTGGAACATTTTTATATGTAATGGAAATATAATATTTGCTGAAATATCCATTTGTGTCCAGGTTTGAACTATCTATACATGTGATCTATCCTTTCATTCTTAATGCAGTTATAAATCTGAACTGTCTCGCATTGCTGTCGATGGCCTTTAAAAATTCAACGGAAAGGTTGATTTGCATTTCATTATTACCTGTTGCAGGCAAAATGCAGCATGTGGTTTATGATGTCATCTAGCGGTTTTTATGAAGAACTGCACTCTTGTGAAAATAATGTATGTACAAATAGAGCAATAGAAATGTATTTATTTCAGTATTTGTAAGCAAATGTATCCACAAATATAATTTGTGCAAACTGTGTTCTGCTATAAGAAAATTATTACTTTATTATTATTATTATTATTTTGAATAATCACGTGGTCGTCATTGCAGAAGTGTAAGATCAAGAGTACGTTCGAAATACATGCCAGATTTGTGGTGCCTTTGCTGAATGCCAATTTGGGCTCAGTTACACTGTAATTTTTTTAACTACATATAAAATTCGGTGTGATTAGGTGACATCTAAATGTACCAAATAAAGATCAAATATACTGTACAGTAACTTTGAGGAGCATAACATTGTTGACATGCATATTCCAGTTGACTCAATTGCATATGACTAAAGTAAATGTTCTGGAATTTCGATGTAAGTACATTTTTATAGCAAACATGGCGTCATCTTGGGTTCCCAAGATAAATGAGGATTGGTCATATTTTCTTTTCTTGGTGGGTTGGAGGAGGTGTAATGCATGACAACTTAACTGACTAAACGAACTCGATATCACAAGATCGGCAGTGTCATCTGTAAAATACAGTGTAAAAACATTTCACTACCTCAGAGAATTTCACTCGCAGAATTTGTCATAAACAGACGGGAAAACAAGGCATGATGTTGTAAGCTTTTGTATAAATTATTGTAGAACGTATTAACCCTTAGTTTAAAATTTAAGTTGATCATATGTAATTGCAATATTACGACATGTCTCACAATGCAATACACACCTTAGAAGAAATGACAGCACAATGTCTAAGATAGGCTGAGGGAACAGGGCATAATATCAATGATAAATATATGGCGGAGTAATTGTTACAAACCATACACCTGGTTTTGTTGGAAGTGTAGAGAGGCCGAAAGTCACAAAATGGCTTTCGGATTTTCTTAAACATTGTGAGACAGTAATAGCATCTGGGACATGGCAGTGAACTGTATGAAATATTGTTTAATCAGAATCTAACATTCAGGGCAAAAGTTAGAACTGCATTTGCAGGGTGAGTACAAAACAGTATGGTCTTTGGTGGTCTGAATGCGTGTCATTTATTTGGTTTGAAAGACTGCAACAATTATGTGCGTTAATAAGAACATTAATCTGTGATCACGAATCGCATAGACTGTCATTAGCAGAAAACGTTCAGAAATCGAGAGATATTTTCTTATTTTCATATTCACTATTCATAGCATGATATCCGGAGTTCTTCGGATGTGCAGAACTAAGAAAATATAATGGTAACCGACAGGAAAAGCATCGCTTAGCAGTAGTTACATATACTGTCCACGCATACGCAATACTAGTTACTGATTCAAACGTGCACTGATGAAATATCCACATGCAGGATTTGATGGCATTATTTCACGTTTAAAGAGCAGATGTATTAATTTTGTTCGAAACTCCTCAAATTGACAATAAATAATTATGCTATGATGTAGCCGTGTCCTCTAATAAGAGGTGAATTATATGAATAATTAAATTACTTTGAATAAACTAGGCAACCGAACAACGCCTGTCCTATAGTTGAAAATGAATCCGGGGACAACCTCGACAAATATGTCCCTGAATTGAATGCCATGTAGTACCTTTTCCCCTTGGGCAATAAAGACAAAAGTGGTCAGATTTACAGTGATGGAGTAGGTTAGTCAGACACCACAGTTGGATGACAAACCGGCTTATCTGTCAAATAAGGCCTGTGGAACATTATGGAGTTTATAGATATGTCATGAGATTTTTTTAAAGTATTGCGGTAATTGCGCTTTTTTGGTTTTTGAACACGTTATGCACATACAATTTCCTGTGTGCATTGCATTGCTAAGATACTGTATTACTCATCAGGTGACGAGTCCTCTCCTGTCACCCCCCCCCCCCCCCCCCCCCCCCTACGAAGGGAGGGATTGTCACCCTGTTCTCATGTCCTCTTCTGGGTCTCTGCGAGATAGCAGCGGGTATATAAACCCCCAAGGCTGAAGAGAGAGGACAGAGACTAGCGTTTGGAAGACCGACGAGAATAAAAAGGCGACATCGAAGCAATAGAATCAAGACAGCGAGAAAACCAACACCTGTTTTACAAAACACCTGTAGCGCAAATCCTGCTTCCAAAAGTAAGTAAATGATTGATTATATTTAATTCGTTATTTTTTAATATAATTTCAGTTATGACTTTAACTAATAATACAATTCTAATACAGTCAAATATGAGTTATAATGACGCGTCGTGTCGCAGTTTTGAACTTTATGCACTTTGCGGCTAAACTAACCAAAATCAAAAGGTGAAATTTGTCCGGATCTTATAAATTGAAAATGTCAAATATCAGTACTCAGAGACTGACTTGGCCGAAGAGAACCGTTCGTTTTGATAAAGGCTGTACCTCTACCACACAACCTCGTGTAAATGGAGAAAGCGGTTGTTGTGCGTAATCGAAATCAGCACCATGGAGAGCTCCACTGGGCTGACTATCCCGTTCAACCCAGGAAAGCCGAAGTTACTCACAGTTCCCCCCGGCGATCACGCTTTAGCTTGCCAGAAATACGAAGTTCTCAATTACAAGTACTTAGTTATTTCTGCTTATATTTGCAAGATGCATCTCGTCACGTTTGGCACTTTTGAATTTGATTAACCTCGGAGCGTTTTTTGAAACTCAATAGTGGCACTTACTGGGATTAGTGATTCGGCATCATGTCTTTTGTGGTCGGAATTTCGAATAGAATGTGTTATTTTAATCTTTGAAAGCGTATTATCAGCGTCTAATTGTGTCAGTTAGCTGAAATATGACACTTAAATCCAATGAACCGATCCCCATATCTGGGAAATCGTATTCGGCATCACATCTTAGTGCATCCTTCCTTCAGCGTTTTGACTTGGCGATATAAAAGTAGTATCATTCCATCATCAAAACTCATCTCGCACTATGCATTTAACAGCTAATTTCAGTTAAAGAATTTAGTGTATAGGCTACCTCATAGTATTATATTGTAGGCTACTACCTATGAGCCTTTTATAGTTCATACAGGAAATTGAATTGATTGAATATTGTACATACTAAGTACAATATTCAATCAATTCAATTTCCTGTATGAACTGTTCTGTTGAGCCGATTTTCTCGTACTTGGAATGTATCACTAAAAAGTTGCAAAAGTTCCGTTGTTGCGTCGATGAGTGAAGGATTGTCGGCGCAACAGGTGGACAGTGAACGTTTTTATTTGTCTATCCTAAATTGTTGACTAGTTTAACAAAACTGTGGACAGTAGAGGTTTCATATAGAGTTTTCACAGCACTTCGTTGCATTATAATTTATCTTAGCACACCTACTTGTAGCAGATTCTCAATTGGTGATGGACTAAGAATCGTTTAACGTACATATTGCCATTGCTCTCACTGTAGATGGCCGTAGTGCTGAAACCCTGGACCGTCCTTGTTGCCCTTGTCCTGTGCTTGTTGGTGTGTTTGGGCACCTTCGTTGATGCCTACCCGCCCAAACCGGAGAACCCCGGAGAGGACGCTTCCCCCGAGGAGCAGGCTAAATATTACACTGCGCTCAGACACTACATCAACCTCATCACGAGACAGAGGTAAGAAAAGCCTTTTCCTCTCTCTAAATTCTCTCATGGACCTCTCGCATCATATTTATATTTTTCTCATGTAAAATATTCTTGTTTATATTCCTGTTTAAAGGTCGCATTTGGCGGATGCGCAATTTATTTATAAAGAGCAAAAAATCCTCGCAGTCGCAAGAATATTGAATACATTTTGTTTGCATACTAATATCGCTGACAATAAAATGAACAGTTCTTCGTGTTTAACCAAACTTACGAGCGTCACGCGGTCTAATTTTCGCTATTCATAATTCATTAATTGTTTCTTCGTTGATTATTGACAATGTTCCCATGACAAAATGGTCAATTAATGAAAACTTATTCCGTAAACATCTTGAGAAAAAATAAAAGGATTAAGAAATCTAATTAGGGTAGAATCTAACATTTGGTTGTGACCTAATATATATTGGCATCTTTCTAGCATTACATTTCATTGATGAACGAGGTTAAAATAAATGTCCACATAGGAGTTATTTTTTAACATATTTTCTCAAAAACCTTGTAGTTTTTTATGTACATTGTGTAGGCAGTAAAGTGGAGTTTTCCGGTATACTCACTAAAGTCACTACATGCACTGCTACAAATAAAAACGTCTCTCCGTACTTTATATATACGAAGGACTAAATCTGGATGGATAAGAGGCTTGAACGCAAGTGTACTGAATCTAATGAAGAGTAGCTAGGAACTAGGTGTGCATGCTACCATACCCCCAAAAAATACAAGGGAGAAATGCATAATATTGTATTATGTAATACGTAATACATTCAGTATGCTGTAGTTTGTTTTAATTTCTACCAGCTAAACTGCAGAACTGCCTCACAGTGCGAATGTTTCTGCCCGTGTGAGACCTGTTTGCTGTTGGGGTTGGTATGTGACTCAATGAATTCCGTCTCTCTCTCACTACATTTCCGGAGCCATTGCTAAGAAAGGCAAGAGAATACAAAAGCCTTGTTCATTTAAAGCAGGTGTGTCCAATCTTACCCATGAAGGGCCAGTGTGGGTGCAGCTTTTTGTTTTAGCCCAGCACTACGACATGCTCTCCTATTTATCCAGGTCTTGATGGAAGACCATGATCAGTTTATTCTTTGATTCAGGTGTCCTAGTGCTGGGCTAAAACAGAAACCTGCACCCAGACCGGCCTGTTTCGGATAAGATTGGACACCCCTGATTTAAAGCATGTCTCGGTGGGGTGATGGGACACAGCGCCTGACGGGGGAATCCGTCCCACTTTCAGGCAGGGTGTCTGGAAGGAGGCGTCCTGTAACGAGGAGCGCTCCTCCTCACCCATTTGCAAATTGGCAGGAGAAGCGTGTGACGGGCACATCGATTTACTGCCATCAAGAAACCGAACAGACAACAGCGCTGAAGCAGTAGCTATTAAGGGCAAGTGCTTGCAGAGAAGCCAGCTACTATTAGAGGCCTTATCGTGTCTTTATGGACATCTCTCCATCCCAGGGGACTGAGTAAACCTTCCGGGCCTTTCTATGGTGTCAGAGGTGTTAGATTTGGTCTTGGCTCATTAACTTTGTTTTCAGCTACCAGTGGGAGAGTACTGAAGAAGAAAATTGTCCTGGTACTATGATGACTATCCAGTCTATCCTATCAAAATGACTTGATTTTTTACCCAGAATTCCTCCCGTCACTGGCTTCACATTCAGACCGATCGTGTCTCGGCTGAGCAGCTTTCATTGTTGACGTGGAAATGTAGCTTTTTATAAATCTACGGCAGGGGGAGACGGAATGCATTGAGACAGTGTTCATTTGAGTGGAGCCACACGCCTACCCCAACAGCAAACAGCCACCCACAGGTCTAATACATGACAGCTGTGGACCGGGGAACCGCCGGGAGAGCAATCATATCAAAACAGCTATTCACACCCCGTGAATACTGCATGAATAAAATGTCTTTCAAAATAAAACAACATTTAAATCCTGAAGTGTGTGGCCCTAAACGGCCACCTCGAGAGCTTATGCCATCAGCTGGTTCTACTTAAAGCGCCACCATTGTACCACCCACCTGGGTGATGCACAGCAGCCATTTTGTGCCAGAGTGCTCACCAAACACCAGCTGAGGTGAAGAGGGAGAGAACAATTTTTGCCAGTTAAAATGGGGGACGATTCGGCGGCACTGGGGAACCCCGTTCTTTGTGATAAGTGCCATGGGATCTTTAATGGCGACAGTCAAGACCTCGGTTTAACGGCTCATCTGAAAGACAGAGTCACCTACAGCACAGCGTCCCCATCCCTGTGCTGGGTTTCATTTGACCAGAGGGAAGATCGCCCTCCACTGGCCCCCCAGTGCAACCGCTTCAAGCATCAAATGAGATTTCCCAGGACGTCCCAGAAGCATTGAGAATTTCTTCCTCAAGAAAAGAGCCACAGAAAATAATTAGAAGCATGTAGGAAGCATGTAGCGCCTGAAGGCCGGTAATCACTCCTCCATAGCGCCGTTGCTTGTAAGATCCGCCGGTGTCCTGCAGAGGATCGCGGGACGGGGGCTCCCATTTGCGTGAGCGCTCATTTTCGGGCGTTATCTAAAGGCCAGCAGGAAGGCAGTAAATACGATTAGCCTCCAGTCTGGACGGCAGAGTAGACTGATGGCCTGGGAGCAGATACCGGGAGGGAGACATTGTGGATGTGACCGTGCGCAGATAAGATCTCCAGGAAGCTCCATTAACGGGACCGAGAGAAACAGAGCCGCCTAATGGCATCATTTCCGCCAGCCTGAGGCTTCTCCCACACCGCCTGTGCCAGGCTTGATCACTCTGGTCATGAGTGTGTGTGTCTGTGGGTGTGTGCTGTCTGGGCGTGTTGAAGTTTCCGAGCACGTGAGGCTTGCACCTCTTGTTATCTGTTTGTGGCACCAAAGGGCCATCCACCTTGGGCCACAGTCCTCTTGTTAAAAAATAAGAAAGTGGTGCTTCAAATGTTGGCTCTGTGCTGGCATTCTCCAGCCCCAGCTTCACTTGACCTGAAGCTGTGGGATTTGGCATGGCGAATGCCATGACTGTGCGCCTGCTAATAATATCAGTTAGTGGGCTGGTGTCAGTTTATCACAAAAAAGATTCCTGAGTCTGATTAATCAGTGCAGGTATGGTCACATAAGGAAAGAGAGCAGTAAATTCTTATCCCTTCCCGAGCTGTAAATTCATATCCCCTCCAGGGCAGTAAATCCCTAACCCCTCCAGAGCAGTATATTCCTATCCCCTCCAGAGAAGTAGATTCCTATCCCCTCCTGAGCAGTACATCCCTATTCCCTGCAGAGCAGTAGATTTAAATCCCCTCCAGAGCAGTAGATTCCTATCCCCTCCAGATCAGTAGATTCTTATGCCCTCTGGATTAGCCTCAGACTGGTGAGCAGCTTCAGAGAGCAGACAGATTGGGTCAACAGGTTCTGTTATTCATTAAGGTGGCTGTACCAGCCACTGTGTCTGCAAGTTGGAGAGTAATGTGTTGGTATCTTTCACACATCTGGAATATGAGTCAGTGTGAGTGGATGTAATGATCTACCGCAGATGTGTCAATAAAGACAGTTGTCTTATTAAGCTGCTTAGCTGCTCATGTACAGTGACCCTTCTCCTGCCGCTCGTCTCCTGGTGTGAAGGTATTAACACAGGATCTTTGCTCTGCCTGTCCTGTGATGTCTTTTGGAATGACTCTGCCTCTGGTCTTCTCCAGGTGCCATTTGATCTCATGAGTTTTGTCTTTGCTACTGTAGTCCATCGAACTGCATCCTTTGCTTGCCTCTCATTTTCAAGCCTGTTCGAAGGATCAATGCCCCTTTTGTTTTTTTATTTTTAATTTTGTATTGATGCTTTTATTTTCTGAATCTTTCCCAAATTTCATTATTTTACACTTTTGTCTTGCCTGGGCACTAACATTGTCTTCATAATACTGCAGACTCTTTCTTTCTTTAGTTGACACCTTCCATTTGCTCTAGACACTGACCTATAGGAAGAAACTGAAGTGATGTAATATTTAGAAAATGAGGTAATGGCACTAACAATCTTTGAAGAAATGTTACATTCTCTCACTTCTTTGTGTCAAAGGTTTCACATTTTTAGTTAGCGCTATTTGAAGAATGGCAGCAGGTCACCCAAACACCACAGAGTGACGTCGGAGGATTGATACGTCAGGTTCTCACGGCTGAGATTCGGTGGTGATCAGTCCTGCTTTTCTCCCTGACAGGTACGGCAAGAGGTCCTCCCCCGAGGGAGTGATGTCAGAGCTGCTGTTCGGAGACAACTCAGAGCACAACCAGAGATCAAGGTAAAATCACAGAAAGACATCAAAGAAAATCAAAGAAAGGAAGACGCCCAGTCATGGGAGTGCAGAACCTGTAGATTATTAGTGTGGCCGGCATTGTCTGTTCTGATTGTAAAAAAAGAACATCTGAAAGCTGGTTGGACTGCAGAAGGACGAGCTCCTCTCTGGGGATATGCAGCCTTTAATGCTGTCCAGGTAATATGTGATAGATGAAAAATGACATAATTGGTTTTTAGAGACTATATAGTCCGGCCAGCGTGGTCTGAATCAAAAAGCGATCAGTTTATTTCCTTTTCATGATTCCAAATCACAACAGCTCTGAGCAAATGGTATCAAAGCAGCAGAGCTTCTCTGTCTGTCTCGCAGCCTGCCTCGTCCGATTTTTCAGAGTTATTACAGCTTTCCAGTCCCGCCTCGGGCCTCTCTGGAGGACCGGGGTACGGGGGACCTGAGGAACAGGGCCGCCGGTGCGTTAATTGGAAAAGAGAGCAGCTCATGAATTTTTCACACTCTATACAAAGCTGTGAGGGCTGCGGCCCCCCAGCACGGCGGCTCGTGCGAGGGAACCAATCGTCTCCTGGAGATGACTCACTCTGCGGGCGTCGCGGGGTCCCGGAGAATGTGGGCGTGTCTGAACTTCTCCTCGCTCTGACGGAACGGCGCCAAGAGGGCCGGCGGCGGGTGCCCCGGGGGCAACCGCCGCGGCGTCCTGAGAAGGGTCAGCGCCTCGCCTGGCGCGGGTTTTAATGCTGTTTCTCCTCTCCTGCAGATACGACGACTCCTACATGTGGTGATCCCCGTCCTGCCCCCACAACACCCCCCCAAACCCCCCCACCCCGATCCAGCATTCTGTTCCTGGTGACCCCTGTGCTGAAGGAGTCCACAGGTCGCCCCTGGCAACAGCTCCCGCTCAGCCAAATGACCATCAACGGACCAAGGCCTGCCACTCGACGCATGCAACCTCTCTTCTCTCTCTCGTTCTCTCCTTGGCCCCGCCCTCTCTCCTGCCTTCTCTCCAATCACTCTGCTTCCTCTCACACAAAGATAATTGTACATAATTTATTACTGAGTAATGATAGAAAACTAAATTGAAAAAAGATGAAATCTTCTGTTTAAAAAACACCATGTCAAAATGAGAATATTCTTTTTGTTTGTACTGTATAAATGCTTGTGTGCAATTAAAGTCTGATGGATGATTCAGACGGAGAGGCCTCTTGTTGTTGACTATAAGGAGTAATATTACCTACACACTGCTGTTCCCAAATGTGATGTTTTATTGCCAGTAACGGATAGTGTTTTGACAGCACCAGTCTTCATCGTCTGAGGTGAAAATATATATAAGTTTGCCCATATATTTATGTATAGCACTTGTATTTTCATCCTGTGATTCAATGAACAGCATGTGAACTCACATTATTTTGAAACATGGGAGGTATGATAATAATCATAGAAGTTTCCATACTAAATCTAGTAGAAAAGGCAGAATATGCATAAAATATTTGAGCCAATATTTAATTTGTTAAATATGTGATGACTATTGAAATACATTTAATCCTGAATAAGAGGAGCCATTATGCTGTACTATATTTGGAGTTCCAGTGACAATGTGGCCCAATAAATGAATAATGGATCCCATACATGGGCAGATGGTTCCATACTGTAGTATAGCCCGCCCTCTTGTGGACAGTGAACAGAATGACTGCTTTTGTTCATTCATGGAAGTCAGTGCTCCTACCCCATTTCTTTAATGCACAAGGTAACGACAGCAAATACACTGCCGGGAAAAATACTGTGAACGATGTTACGGCAATTACAGGACCTGTCTCCAGTCACCTAATCCTCTGCATTCATATGTAAATACACGCTTTCATCAAATGTCAATCTGATATATTTGGTTGGCAGCCTACTTAGTTGGTTAGT
Organism: Anguilla anguilla; assembly: GCF_013347855.1. Classification (NCBI taxonomy): domain Eukaryota; kingdom Metazoa; phylum Chordata; class Actinopteri; order Anguilliformes; family Anguillidae; genus Anguilla; species Anguilla anguilla. Next base: position 17,549,291 of record NC_049217.1, read on the forward strand.
AAAGTACCCAACAAACTAGGTTCTGGATTGGTAGCAAAACTTGCAGACCAGTCAATGGCAGGGGTGAGGGTCAGCTAATGCTAACAGCCACAGGGAACAGATGGCGTATGCACTATTTAGGTCCGATACAATGAGTAGTAGCATATGACTTATGACTTGTTGTCTGTATTAGAACCAGAAGATCAAAGCGAAGGAGAGTACACTTTGCAGTCAGGAGGCCGAAGATGGATAATGTTCCATTACGGCACTAAATTGCCATTAGGTAGCATTTCCTGCAGATCCGGTCAGACCATTTTGATCAGCTCTGGAAGGCAAAGACGACATCCTGCATGCTTGAGCTGAACATGCGCACAGAATACATGTGAGTTCATATGAAAAGATCTATTTTGGTACTTTTATTCAGAAGACAATAGCAAGGTTTCCTAAAGGGACCTGGCAGTGGAACCAAGGAGTTTTTATTCTCTTGGTGTCTTGTTGCCATCCTTGAGCCTAGGTAAAGAGTGCATTGAAAGCAAGAAGTTTTGTTTGTCAATGCAAGGGGTGTTGGTCAACGGGTGTGCCTAGTTTCCAACAGCAGCACAAGCTGACATAGGGCTGGTTAATTCTCAGACAAGAAATAAGCCTATTCAAAGACTAAGTTTTCACTTTCAGTGGACATTTCCTTTGGTGAGATGTTTTTAATACAAGGCTATGCTTGATCCAGGTCTGGAAACCAGGCCCATAAAGCGTCACACCTGAAAATCTACAACACAGAGCTGGTATCATGTTGGAAATGAACCAGTTCAAAACCCATTTAAATATTGTCAAAGTAACTGGGGACACAGTAGACTACGGAACCAAAATTCCATTGAATATTCCTTTACCTAAATTTTGACTGTAAATATTCTGTCTTGTAAGCTTAGCTGGCTTCCCTGCAGATAAGTGTTGGTTGAGGCTAATATACTATGTGATTCTCTTCCAACATCTCTTTCTTGCTTTATTGAGTGAATGACTTACTACTCATCAGCCTTGGTTCAGCAGCAATAGTTCATTTTCCCTCATGATAAATAATTATTGCTCAAATATGCATGTGTAATCAGAAGCTGGACAGCTTTCAAAGAGGTTTACAGTCCAGCATTCCATGTAAATGCACTTTATAATGTGGTGTAGATTTTGCGGCACAAAATTTTCCCTGATTTTGGATGATCACATACTAATAATAATAATAATAATAATAATAATAATAATAATCATCATCATCATCATCATCACGCAGGGCAACTTGCAAGGCTAGTATTATTTACTATCACAGTATAACTCATTATATTCTTATTGATTGGTACAGTATTATTACCTAGTATTAAAATGTATTACTAATATATAACCAGCAGGTGGCAGTGCTGTCAATGGATTCAGGGATGCACATACTTTTTGTAACAATTTTTTTCAAGATAAGTACGGGTATTATGCCAATAGATTGATTTGCAAGAACAGATTTCAACACAAAGACTGCATTAGCCTCGTCTGCCATCAAGTATGCCCATTATATATGAATTCTAATTCACTGCCCCATATACAAGTAGACATTCAACTCCGTGCACGCTGTGATTGTAAAAGTGAACTATGAATACCGTTCTGTACGGTCAATAAGGAACATTTCTAATCTGACAGCAAGGGTATTCTAATGCAGGTCTGAGTTTAACTGCGTCACGAGATGCTGCTGTGCTAATTATTACTATTAGTAGCCAAACTTGCTGTTTTCTTGTTTGCTATAAAGGACATAACTCTTCTGTTGTTTGTTGTTGTAGCTTCTAGTCTTTCTGGTAGCATAAATAAATACTTTAGTTGTCGCTAGAGCTCAGTAAATATGCACATTTCACGCTTCTGACCAATGTGTTTGTGTTTAGCACACTTCTTTCCAGCGCGGTGATATCAAGACGTGACAACAGCATTCGTGTGATATCTCAACGTCAGATTTTGATATAGACGTCTCTACGGCCAAATAGACATCACATTTAGACGTAGGACAAACCATTTGATTATACGTAGATTCACAATTCAACAACATACTTGTCTTGTAGTTAGACTAACCGCCCCGATTGTGTGGATCGTGTTACAAAGTTTTGCAGTCCGACGTACAAAACATTCAAGCCAATTGATTTAGTGAATTATCATGCTATATTAGAGAATAATTAGACATTTTGTATTTTGAGGAGCAAATTTGGTCAAGTATGTCTATGACAATGGGCGAAAATGACAAAAGCAAGCTGGTAACTATTTGGTTGGCAGGGATAGAAAATAAACATCAACATTTAGGCTTGTGAATAATCGTTGTTATGAATATTGCAGATTAGCCTATCCGATGTTGGGGTGGATTTAGTTAAAATATATGATGCTTATCAGATTATGTTCAATTTCTTCTTGGGAAAATCAAAGCTTGATATGCTTAACGTTAAGATGCTTACGTAATCCATAACTGCAGCTAGTCGCAGGTGGGATATTGGTAGGACATGGCTACTTCGGAACAATTTATGGGCTCGTCGTCATATAGATTTTTGATGACCTGATGTAGTAGAACTCAAGACTTATGGTTTGTAACCTCAGATATTTACTCCAGCGACTGTAATCCGTTTCTTCCTTACTTCGTTTCAGTGGATGCATTCCTACCGCAGAAAAGGACGCGGTTCTACCTTGATAACCTATTCGTATTTAAATAGTTTGTTTTATTTGTTGATTTACTACGACACTTTCTTTAAAGCGTGAAGACACGCAAAGCTTGAGATTCTAGAGTCATTTGTATTAAGTGGGGTCCGCATCAAAATGTGTGGTGTGTTGCCCTTTTAAATATCCGCATTGAACGGACAGTGATTTGACATTTCAGCAGCGGTAGAGACCTCCAATTTAACCGAGACAACGACTGGACCACGCGATAGAGCAGGTTGGTACTTTTGGCAGCATCTGTGATTTAAATAGGCCTATATCTGATGCCAAATGCCTTATTATGTCTGGAACTGCGGTTCTACGGCTAATTTCTGCCATACATTTTAATTCCTATGTGTTTTATCCATTGTGCGTTAGACGCTCCCGAGGCTGCTGTGTAGCATTGTGTTCCTGAGGATAACGTTATTGTGGGAGCTTTCCTACGGTTTGTGATCTTGGCTGTCTTTAGAGAACGTGGGAATCTAAATTTGCGTTAATTAATAGTGCGGTGTTCAGCACACAGCATAACCTGTATTTAATTTAGACAAAATGTAGACAAACGATGTCGTTATTTATGTCGAATTTCCATCGTGCTGGCTGCAAACAACGGAAGCGTCAAGCTTGTTGAGCGTTTCTGTAGAGTGCCTGTGAGCATGTGGTAAATCGTATAGCCGACTCGATTTAATGGTCATCAAAGCAAACTTTCATGTTATCCTATTATTTTATCCTGTGGTATTATTTTTTATATTTCGTTAATTCATTATTTACTGTAGGCCTGTGCCATTTCTTGTCATTTATTTCACTTGATAGCAGTCAATGCTGTTGCAGCAGATTTCTTTTGGAAGAAAGCATATCAGTGCAATACGGTAGTAGCTTACAACGAGAAGACACACACAAAGGCCAGCGTGTACACACGGAGATTTGAACTGTGATGTAACAGCCTGTATATAATAGTAGTGTGTAAAATCTAATTTTCCTTGCTTTGGAGTAAGATGCTTTAAGGTACCGTTGAATTGTTATACTGTTAATGAAGGAATCGATGTACACAAATGTATCACATGCTGACGTACGGTGGCAGGTGGTGATTGGCAGGAGGTCATAGGGGAGGAACGGCCTTGGTGACCTTTCAGTGAAAGACTGATTTGAGACGGGCATCATTAGGCTACAACCACAACCTCTTCCCACTGGGGTAGCGGGCGTCTGGTTCACCTCAGGTCCTAATCCTTTACGTAGTGCTGTTACAATTTCCCCTTTATGTTTTATTGTCCTACTGTAGCCTATCTCCGGTAGCATAGCAACGCGTCAAGGCTGTGCGGCCCCTTGTACAGGGCGCACGTCGTGTCACCTGACAGCAAGTTCCTGGCCGTGTTAACAGGGTTTATGCGATGGGTTTAATTAAAATACAAAAACATCGCGGTCTTTGAAAGCTGCCTTTTGATAATGGTACCTTTTTGTTTCATGTTCATTTTCGTAGACCGGTGTATCAAGTCAGAGACTTGAGTAAATGATTAAAATGGTTCAGAGAATCCTTTGTAAATCAGTCACCCTGAATAATTTTATATTACTGTATTTCTTGGGTAGTTTTCTTGACTCTTAATCTGCAAGGCCTTATGTTTGGCTAGAGTTTTAACAGACTGAATGTCATGCGTACCACAGTATTTATCTTTTATACTCGTAGGTCATTTGCCAGCCATGCTTTGTATACTACTGTTATAGACTCTCTCTCTCTCTCTCTCTTTCTCTCTCTCTCTCTCTCTCTCTCTCTCTCTCTCTGCCTGCCTGCCTGCCTTTCTATTTATTTTCCTGCTCCGCATGTATTTTCCCCTCACATGTACAAACACATGTACGTCTCCACACTCCTGTGCCGTAGTATGTCCTTTCTGTGACGTCAGTGGCGGAGTGTGTGTGTGATGAGCCGACAGCTTTCCAGGATAAGGACCATTTTAAACTCCCCCCTCCCTCCCCAGGCCCTCCCACATACAGCACATCCACTTGCCTTTACTGCACGCTAGCCTATGATGCCAGTGAAATGTACGCACTTGAAAACGACCTCGTGGCTCTGATTGTAGTCTGCCAGTTTTCAGTCCGTTGTCAGATCGCCGCTGATGTGAAAGCGAGACCGGCTCCCTGCCGTCCCTTCCGGACGCACGCGCGTATGTGGGCGCGCGGGACCGCGGCTGGACGTGCGGTAAGAGGCGGTCGCAGTGAAGAGTGGGGAGCGGGTGGTTGCTGAGGGCTTTTGGTGACGCAGAATTGGGGGGGGGGGGGGTTTGAAAGTGCCGGTGGAGCCTGTCTCTCTCTGAGCTCCGCTAAGCGAGCAGGGGAGCAGATGGAGGCAGGGAGGCGTGTGATACGGTCAGGGGACCGGCCTCCGTATCCACACCAGGGAGGAGAGGGTCCCTCCTCACTGCTTTTAAACAGACACATCAGGGACCCCAAAAATACCACCTATGAGGAAATTATTAAGTAGGACCTTCTCCTACAATGGCATCCATGAGCACTGTGTTAACTAGTAGGCTATGTATGTATCGCTCCTTAGTTAGATCATGGCAATGGACTGTGCCACACATGGCTATGTGTTCAAATCCCAGGTGCGATACAGCTGCGGACCCACTGAGCCGCGACCAAACGTCTCTTGGAAAATTGCGTTTGTGAATGGGTGAATAGGCAAACTTTAAGAAGCAATGCTAACAGTTAGCTTCTATGCTTACTGAGAGCTTATAGGCCCCTGCTGAATCGTACTCTTCAAGGAGTTTGTTTGGGACTAAAATCACTGGTTTTCTGTCTTTCCCTTGAGTCACAGCCCCATCCATCTACCCCCATGCGGACGGTCTACACACGCATACACACACACACACACAAACAAACTTCCGTTTGCGCTACAACTTTTCGAGCATCTGACAGCTGCACTCGGAGCTGAGATCAAAGGACCTGGCTGTGCAGATCCAAGAAGAGCAGCTGTGTAGGCCCTGCTTCTCTGGCGGTTTGGATAAAATCCCTCCTCTTCCAAAAAATAAAAGCTTTGGCAGAGAAACGGCAGCCTAAGAAAACAAGCTTCACGAGTTTCAGTGCATTTTTTTTGTTTCAGTGCATTATGTTACTAATGTTGCTTTGTCAAAGACCATTACAAGCGCGATGGAAAAGGAGAGAACTGCAGCGGTTTGGCGCTGCTTATTTAAGACGAGTGCGCTAGCGTTCGGCCTCTCGCTCGTTTCGTGTTTCAGTCACGACGGCCCGCTCGCGCTCTGTCCAGTGTGGAGCTGATTAGCGTTAGCCACCTCACAGCGCAGCGGTGATTCAGCTGCGTTCAGAAGGGAAAAGGGAAGAGAGAGAGCTGCAGAACATGCTTAATGACGCCAAGCCGCTCTGTCTGGCCTTCGTAGCTAGACAGAATTGAGCAGCATTGTAGCATTTCCTGTTATTGATTCTGGAAACCTGAACACTGCCAAAGTTCAGTCTGGAAGTGCTGTTTTTATTATCTATCGATTCCGAAGCAGGTAAAAGACTTTATCCATGGCAACTGGTACTATGTGGCAGCTCGTATATAAGTTGTAAGTTGCAAGATAGCAGTAAACAAGCGATAAGGGAACCAACTTATACATTCTCCCTTGGTGTTTGCCTGTTATAACAGAAAGGAATGCATGTACAGTCACAATCAAGCAGTGATGAGGCAGACTAGGTACTCAAAACGAACATTTTAAATCCCCACGTCCAACATAAACGCTCCACAGCTGTCTGTTGTATGACAACCTGACGCAGAATTACAGGGGTAAAATATAAAAATCTTACAGCAAACTGTATAACTGCAGCAATTAGATCTAATTTAAGTAAGGCATCCGTATCATTAGACAGGAAGCTGTAGCACAGGGGGTGAATTTTAGAGGAGTGCTCCCTGCTGTGTGGTGTAGGCAGAGGAGTGCTGTTTACGCCAGGTTGATGTCTCAGGACAGGTCTGCCATATTGGCCCGGTCTGAGGGATTAATCACAGTTATTGTTAACTGGTTCCTGTCAGGTTCCAAGTTCCTAGTTTTTTTTTTTTTTTTTTGGCGGTTTTATATCCGGGCTGTCCCTGAGGGGGAACAAAGAGCAGCACGATTGTCTGTGATGCTGACTGTGCTCCCCACCCCCCCACCCCCACATGCCACGCCCTGCTGTTTCTCTACATCTTAGGAGTAATTACTGCACATCTGCGGGTGCTCTAATTGGCTGTTGCCCTGGGCTGCAGAGATGGGCCCCTGTTGCCCCCTTCCCCCCCCCCCCCCTTTTTTGGGCTGTGTGGAGATTAATTGCCAGCGGAGCGTGCTCCGTAGCCGCAGAGGTGGTCCTGCCTCCCCGCCACGCCCCTCCCCCGCCCCACCCCAACCCGCAGTGCTATGCGCAATGCACGGCGGCTTTTAAAGGGGGTGGGTGGGGGGGGGGGGTCGCCTTGGCAACCGCCAGCCAGGTTTCAGACCACGACCCAGACGAGTCCGCTGTGGGCAGGGCTGCTTCTCCCCGAGCAGGAAGAAGCATTGATCAAAGAGGGGAAAAAATCCCACGATGCACCCTGTCCCACGCCGTTGCTTGGAGGAGCTCCACAGTTTGGGCGGGCGCGAGACATCCATGCCTAGCCCAGGCCTGTGGCTGTGTCTGCTTGCGAAGGCATCGCTAGCTCTTTCCCCTTTCGCTCCTTGAGTGCGCCGCTGTTTACTAGTGGAACTCCCCTGAGGGTGTATTTCCATCGCGAGCTCATGAAAGGCAGCCGACGTCAGGCTACAGGGCATTCTCAGAGTGCCTGTGCATTTCCTGCTTGGGGTTGCACAGGCACTTGAAGCTATTTAATAAATATCCCAAACGCCTCAAATTGTATTACTATTCATGATGTGATATTAAGAAATCTGTATGCTTGCTGAACGCACGGTGCAGTGTGTGGACAGTCTTACCTGGGTGTCTACAGTGCTAACAGCGATTGCTTTCGTGCATCTTGTTGATGCACATTCTTGAGTGAATTGGTCAGGAGTCCCCTTGAAACGTTTATCACACAGCACTGTGGCAACTGTTTTTTGTTTTTTTCGCAGCAGTGCTGTTCAAACATAATGTGCATCGTGTGGAAAGAAGTCTAGATGCATTCTGTGTTACTAATTAACCAAGTTCTCATATCCACTGTGTTTGTATGCGAGACAGAAAACCGGGAGTCAATTGGGATTTTTATCTTCAGAAATGTGATGTTCCTGCTGCTTTGAGCTCAGCGGCGCGCTCTTGGACAGCACGTTCGGTTAAAACACTGGTTCCTACGGTGATTCACAGTCTGGAACTGAGTCCTGACCATGTCAGTGCGTACTGTGTCTGGAGACCCATGAATAATTTTCTTGGTGGTGGGGTGCAGTTGGCAGGGTTTTCCGTATCTCATCATGCAATAAGGCCTGGTTTGATTGGTTTGTCTTTGGTCTGTCGGCTCCAGATGCGGACCGCAATGCAGGCCAGCCGCGGGGTGAAATGAAGCTGCATCTGCCGGCGTGCCTTTTAAAGGATGCACATGCTCCTCTGCGCACGGCCGCTGGGGAATGAAAGGGTTAAATATGTGTATATGTATATATATATATATATATACACAATTTTTTGTATGTATGTGTATCTGTATATCTATAATAGACAGCATTTATATGTCGATAGATCTATTTGTATACGTCTGTCTATGATGATCCGTCCTTATCTTTCTCTGTGATATTCTGAGGCTGTTAGCTAATTCAAACAGATACGAACTTAAGTCGGGGCATAGAAAAGGATTTAAACACATTAGATTTGGTTTCTAAATATGGAACACTGTGCTCCCAGACTTTCGAGAGTATTCAGCTGCAGATTGATTAGTTTTGCATGAATCCATGTGGAACTAATCGGAAGGTTTGTAACCATGGTGGGTGATTTTGTTTCTGCAGCTCCCTGGGAGAATGTCGTGGCAGGTACCGGTGCGGTGCGTGAATGTAGCCTGTGTCTGTAATCGACTGCGTCACTTTCAAAAGACAAAATTACTGTCACCCGAGATCGTCAGAGAAAGAGCATACCTTCTGTTCCGTTACCACTGAAACCTGCGTTAAATCAAGGTCTGTTCTCAAATCCCGATTTAAATGCAAATGCACTGTTGTTCGCGAGCAGTTTTCAAGTTCATCTATCACCTGAACGAGAGTAGAAAAACACCCTTTCGTCGAAAGAAGTAAGTTAGCACTTGAATTTGTTTAGAAGTCTAAGTTGGGGGGGGTGGGCGGGGGGGGGGGGGGGGGGAATGCCAACGTCAGTAAAACGGAAAAAAAAAGAAGAACCTGCAGTGGAATTGCTGCTGTTTCGTGTCTGAGACGTGTCTGTGGTTTTCCAGCGAGCTCTTTGTTTTCCGTGCAGATGAAAGTCACGGAAAGAGAGGGACTTTAAGCTGAACGGGCACGTATAACAGCTGTCAGGGGTGGCTGAGAGGGAGAGGTTAATTGGCCTCTGGAGTCCAGGAGTTTATTTTGGGAACAGACTGAAGGCTTTCATTATGAGCGGCTAATTTGGCCCTTAAGCCACTGTTTAGGCCAGTCCTCCAGTTCCGCTGTTTCCTTGATGTCATGTGATACGGATTAGAGTCTGCACTCCGGCCTCCTGCGGCAAAAGGATTGCCTCGCTCGCTTGGCGAATACGGGCGTTACGCCGTATGTTTGTGAAGTACGCTGCATGTTGTCAGAGACGCCCACTCGCACACGCACCCGCACACGCGCACGCACACGCACATGCCCACTGGCACGCACACGCGCAAGCGAAGCGGGGGGGGGGGGGTAATTACGTCTTTGAGCATTCTCGCTGGTTGCCATGGAGATCCGGGAGGAAAACGAAACGGAGCTGGCGGTGTTTTCTGGGGCACAGCCGAGTCCCCCTTTGAACCGGGGATGACGTCGCCGAGCTGGCGCAGCTGCGCGCGTGTATCCGCGGCGGCGGTGTGTGTACGTGTGCGTGTGCGCTCTGTGTGTGTGTGTATGTACGCGTGCCCTCTGTATGTGTGTGTGTGCGTGTGCGCTGTGTGTGTGCGCTGTGTGTGTGCGCGCGTGCGGTGTGTGTGTATGTACGCGTGCGCTCTGCTCTGGAAGGCGAGCGCTCGGCCTAGCCGCGGGGTTCGAGCGTGTCGCGGTGCAGAAAGCTGGGCTGTAGGGCAGCGCCGGGCACCGTTGCGTTAGTGGAACCTGACAGACTTCACCTGTGTGAGCGCACAGGGTCTGCTTCTGAAAGGCTGCGCTTGAGGCAGCCACTGTTTTAACCATGGTGTAGTAGGGGGGGAGGGGGGTTTAGAATGGATGTTCTACCTCGCTCCATGTAAATACGTTTTGGGCAGTTTTGAGTGAATGGTGTTTGAACGAGAATTTATAGTCATGTTAGCATCCCACTTTTAATATTCTCTCTGAGATGGAAGATAGGCCTACTTTGTACACGTGTTTCTAATGCCTGTGGACATGTTCACTGGAGGTGAGGTTCCTGTTCTCAGGTAACAGCTTTTTAAATCAGCCTTTTTGGATTTGGAAGCCTGAAGATATCCCACTCCAGAGGTATTTATCTAAAATATGGAGGCCATGTTCTGCCGACTGCACCCCGTGGAATAGCCCCCTCCTGTCTTCAGCAATGTGGCTTTGGGTAATTGATTAATTCTTCCGCTGTGTCAGGGTGTTAATTGCAGATTCGCTAGCGTCTGGATTTTAATTAAGCAGGGACTGCTGTTGTTAGGAGGTTTGGTTTTCGGACTTACAGGGTGGTGATAACAGCTGGCTGCTGCGTGTATTGGTTTTTCCCATTCGGTATGGCTACCGAAGACAGTTATGACGGCTAAATACGACTGTGGACTCTTGGACACGATTCTGCTTCTCCCAGAACCATAACTGCCGACACCGCGGGGGTGATAAATAGTATTTTTATGAGAGTAGCCGTTCTGCGGACCCTCGAGTTAGATTTCCTGTTAAGACGGGAAAAAGGTCACTTTTCAGTACGTGCTCCCTCTGGCTTTTATTATGGGTTGTTAATGACATCACACACTTTCAGGTGTCTGTAGGCGACTGGCCGTCTTTGCAGGAAAGATCGTCCTCTTTCAGTGGAAGTGTAGATGGGTGTAGCACTTTTGCCCGTGTGGGTGGAGCTGGATTGATGATGTAATAATGTAACGGGAGGTGATTGGTTAGTCCACTGAAATGAGTGTACACATCTAACGAGAAAACGCAGCCCTTCTGAATTTCCACAGCGTTCCATTTAAATGCATATTCATCTCAGCCACCACCAATCAGCAGCTGCCCCTTTTCTGTTTGCTGGCTTACAGCTGACCTGCTGCTATCCAGTCATGTGACCTATCCTGTTCTGTAAGGTGCTGTGGCTAAGAGCATTCCCGTGTCGGATGTACTGCAATGCAACATGGGAAGACTGGAGGCTTGCGGGCGAGCTGGAGTGTGCGCTCTGGAGTGTGCGCTCTGGAGTGTGCGCTCTGCGGTGTGCGCTCTGCGGTGTGCGCTCTGGAGTGTGCGCTCTGCGGTGTGCGCTCTGGAGTGTGCGCTCTGGCGTGGCTTTAGCCGTAGCTTGGCTGTGCGTTTTGACTCTGGCTGCCGTGCTCCTGCGGTGAACTTTTAACAAGCGATCTCATTTCCCAGCGCAAACACGGATGGGTTTTAGAGCTTTGGGGTGGACCGGTGGGTCCGGTGTGTGTGTGTGTTTGTGTGTGTGTGTGAGAGAGTGTGTGTGGGTGTGTGAGTGTGAACGTGTGAGCGCTGTGAAAGGCCAGGGCGAGGAAAGTCCCGCTGGCTTGCTAACGTGCTGGGTGAGTCTATCGGGTTACAGCTTTGGACCCATTTCCATAATTAAATCCCACTTCAGGCAAAGGCCACAGGGTTTAGCAGCCACCCTGTGCAGCACTGCCTGTCAGCCTGCGATTACAGTCACCGCTGCACTTCCTGTCCAGCGGGTTTGTGCATGCGTATGCGTCTGCGTATGCGTCTGCGTCTGCGTCCGAGTCTGTGTGTGAGTGTGCGTGAGAGTGCAGGGGCACCACCAGGGGTTTTGGGTGCCATGCAAAGATCTCACATTGGGCCCCACCATCCCAGAACATCCTATGTTGTAATATCAGTCAGAGTCCCCCTGTTCAGTGCTTTGAACTGCTAATAAAACCAGTTGGCATCCCTCATACGAATGTCACTTTCTCCTTCAAACAAACTTGTCCTTTGATAGCAAAGACTTTCGAGAGCAAAAGGGTTTGGCCGTTTCCATCCAAAGGGGTGGGGGGGCCCCAGCACCCTTGCGGAATCTGTGGTCTCCTTAGATGCCCAACCCTTTTCCTGGAGATCGAGTAGGTTTTCATTTCAACCCTAATTTGGCCCACCTGATTCTACTAATTAGCAGCTCAATGAGATCTCTCGCTGTTGAATGAGGAGTGCTTTGTTAGGGTTGGAGTGAAAACCTCACTGGACAGCAGACCTTCTGGAACTGGTTTGGGCAGCCCTGCTCTGGTGGGTGTGCTTACTTCATTCTGTCTCAGTCGTGAATATGAAAATGCCATGATGTGAGGCTTTCAGCCGTGGAAACGCCCCCTCTTCCATTACAATAGAGCAACACAATAAGCTTAGCCAGTGAGCGGCTTGATCCAGGGGCTCTGTGTGTATGTCTGGCTCATTCTCACGACATCGGGCCGTGCTTCCAGGCGAGGAGAACAGTAAGAAGTGTGGACCCCTGTAGATGAGCATCAGAATGAGCTGGTGGAATGGAGCACTGCTTTGTACTCAGCTGGTTTAAGACGCTCTGTGTGAAAGGCACATGAATGTGATCCCTTTAAAAGGACCGGGCTCTGTGCTTTTCCTTCTCCATTCACCTGGGTTTAACATAGGGCCTCCCTTTACGCCGAGGTCCTTCAGAAACTCTGCCCGAGGAGCAGCCGTTCCCATTGACCCCGTCCCGTCTCACATGTCGTTGCAGAAGGCCGGTGGAGTGGCTGATCAGCAGCTTTCAGCCACGTTAGTTGCTGTTTCGGGGTCAGGTGGTCCTTGGCCTACACTGCTTTGGTCATTCTCAACATGGCCCACGGTCTGCATGTTCCACACGGTCGTTGAGACGGGGTTGACAGGGCTGAAAAGCCAGGAGTAAGAGCTGTGGTGTTGATGGGCAAGGAGTGGAGACCTATGGCCTGTGGAGGCACGCAGTCCTGGTTGTTCTCCAGTCAGAAGTGCTTATAAAGTGTAAAAAGTGATGCAGGGCCCTGTCAGCAGATGGCCCAGTCGGAGAGGGGGGGGGAGGGGGCACACTCCCAGCCCCCATCTCCAGGTTATTGTGTCTGAACCCCATTGGCCCCTTCAGTGGTTTTGAGCGTTCCTGCTTTGTTTCTCTCTTCTCATAACTGACAATGAGAACAGAGAGATCCCTCCCCCCTGCCCCCTCCTGCTGTTCTTTCCACTTACTTTAGTAGTGGTACCATCAGCAACAGCCTATTCTTCCTTTTATTCTTCTGATCAGGAGATGGTGGTGTGCGTGTGTGCGTGTGTGCGTGTGTGCGTGTGTGTGTGTGTGTGTGTGTGGGTGGGTGTGTGTGTGTATTGGGGCGAGGGGAGGAGATGCGTTTTCGCCCTCCCCTCCCCGCCCCCCCAACTCCATTTGCATCATCAAGCATTGCCATGGCAACCAAGAGTTTGCAACTCTCAATGCCCTCTCCTTGCTCTCCCTCACTCCCTCTCTCCTTTTCTCTCCCTGTTCCTGCCTTCTGTTTCTGCTCTTCCACCTCTCTCTTGTCTATTTTCGGACTACTTTCAAACTCGGACTTGAATTTTGAGAATTGTATTATTGTTATACAATGAATAGCCAATATTAAATTAGTGTGGCATTCAAAACCAGGGCTGTCCTTTTGTTTGTTTCTGTTTTTCAGAAGTAAAAGTGTGCGAAACGTTTGCGTTTGTGCATCGTGTGCCGACCCAGCTTTTGGAATCCCGCTACGGTAGGCAGACCTCCCCGGCAGGGCTGAGATAGCAGGATGCTAGCTGTGTGTTTACCGCGGCTGAGCGGCTGTCTAAGCAGGCCTGGAGGTCGCTTGTGGGCTTTCTGAGCTTGTTAAGCGGTGCCCCCTGGAGCGATTCGTTGGCGCTCTGAAACGCTTCCCCCCCCCCCCACCCCCTCGTTCCGAGCGGCCACGGCCCGTCACGGTCGGGAACGTGTGGAACGTGCGGTCACACACGGTAACTCTCCGTGCGGTCGCGCGCCTAACCTCGGCCCCCACAGGTACAGCAGCGCTGCAGGGCCCCGCCCCTTGCTCTGATGTCATACCCAGCAGCGGCAGTGGCAAGGCTTTGTGGACCATATAATGGAGCCCGAGCTGCCTGGTGCTGTCAGTCACCGGAGTGTGTAAACCAATCAAATGACCTCACTCTCCGTCGCAGAACAGGGTGCTGCTGCACCACTGATAAGGGTGACATGTGTCTCACTGCACCCACACGCAGGTCTCCTGGCAGAGCAGTTTCTGGGGGAGGGGGCGTGTACTGGGACCAGGCTCAAACTGAGCGTGCAGTGCATATGTTTGTCAGCCTATTGAGATGCATATTTCGTAATGACTGGTCTGTTTGACCCAGGCATACTGCACTTCATTTCAGCAGACAGGAAGTGGGGTTGGGTGCAGTGTGTGAACGGAGCTGTTGCTGTTGAGCCGAGGCAGGGTGAAAGCCGAGATCGTTTGATGTGTTGCATCAAAATAAATATTTTGTTCACGCAGTAAGAAAAGGGAACATATGGTCACATCACGTCTGGCGTGCGGTTCATCAGCTCTTTGTTGGGTCAGCCGCATTTATAAGAAATAAAATAACCGGGCGCATAATTTATAAAGAAATAAAACGATCGGGTTTCTCGCTTTCAGTTTGTTGCAGGTGAGACCGAGAGGTTTGTTCAGTCAAGCTCCTGATGAAAAGGACCTTGAGCTGATGGAACCGAAGGTGTATGACTTCGGCCTATTTAAGCTTTAAAAAATAGATTCAATTACACTGACTTTGGGCCACAGAAAAGAAGAAAGAAAGCAGATCATGCACCGATGGCCTTACAGAACCAAGCTGTACATCAGGGGTGTCCAGTCCTATCCTGAAAGGGCCAGTGGGGTACAGGTTTGTGTTTTAGCCCAGCACTAAGACACCTGATTCTACTTATCAAGGTCATGATTGAAGACCAACGATTAGTTGAATAGTTAAATCAGGTGTTGTAATGGTGGGCTAAAACAGCCAGTGCATTAGCAAACAACAAAAAATAATCATTAAAAAAGAAACAAAGTTAATATGTATATGTTGAAATAACAATGGAAAGTAGGTTAGATGCACTGGGACTTCAGCAAGTGTTGCTTTCAATCTCTCTCTCTCTCTCTCTCTCTCTCTCTCTCTCTCTCTCTCTCTCTCTCTCTCTCTCTCTCTCTCTCTCTCTCTCTCTCTCTCTCTCTCTCTCTCTGCTTCTGTCTCTCTCTCTCTCTCTCTCTCTCTCTGCTTCTGTCTCTCTCTCTCTCTCTCTCTCTCTGCTTCTGTCTCTCTCTCTCTCTCTCTCTGCTTCTGTCTCTCTCTCTCTCTGCTGCTGTCTCTCTCTCTGCTTCTGTCTCTCTCTCTCTCTGCTGCTGTCTCTCTCTCTCTCTCTCTCTCTCTCTGCTGCTGTCTCTCTCTCTCTCTCTCTCTCTCTGCTTCTGTCTCTCTCTCTCTCTCTCTCTCTCTCTCAATTCAGTTCAGTTCAATTCAATTCGCTTTATTGGCATGACAAATTTGTACATTTGTATTGCTAAAGCTTGTAAGGTACAGCTCTCTCTCTCTCTCTCTCTCACACACACACACACACACTGTCTCTCTGTCTCTCACTCTCCACCCCCCTCCCCTCCAGTGGCAAACACTGGTCCCATTACTGTGGGAGAGCTGGAGTTGAAAAGGAGCTCAAGAGCAGAGGGGTGGAGCATCATCTGGTCTGAAGGAGCGAATAAGAAAGAAACAGGAGTGCTGGCGGCCAGTTAGCAGGAGCAGTCCTCCGGGGAGGCGGGGCCGAGTCCCCCGCTGGGCTGTTGCCATAACAGCGCCTACAGCTGCGTAGCGAACTCCGGTTACAGCTAGCAGCTAGCACGATGCAGCAGGCCGCGCTCCTGAATTTGCCTCATTAACGAGCCCGGGGATCGGGGTTTATAGGCTACACTCACGCTGGCTTCATCCACCTGTGCTCCTCTGGCGTTTCTCATTTTCACTCTGCTCTTTTAAATTGGATTTCAGGAAATTTGATCTTTTTTTCCCCCCACAAATATCCTGAGCAGTATTTCCTGGCCAATGTGTATGACTATTGGGAATCTGTGGAAATGTTAGCCGTTCCTGTTTTGCTAAACCTCATTCCCCTTTCACACATGGGATTTTGAACACAGGGCCTGATTTGCTAAGACGTTTAGCACGAGCAATACCTTTTAGCACACGCAACCAATGATTGATGCAAAGTGCATACCATGACCAATCATTGGTCATAGTGGTTTTGTGTGTGCTGAAAGGTTTTGCATGTGCTAAAAGTGTATTCAGAACACTTAAGGCTCTTTTTACAGGTTATAGTGTGCCGGGCTTCTTGGTATCATTACATTGTGCCAGTCCTCTGGCTTGACTATGTCACACATTTTACACAGATGGAAAATGAGCAATTTCAATATGATATTGTTTCTTAAAACATATAACTTATTATTATTAAGTTGGGCAGTATTTCTGTATGCTGAATCTGGTATACAATTTTATCCCTGATGTAAAAAATAAAAAATAAAAAAAAAACCTGCCATACGTTTGCTGCAGTTCCTATGGAATGTGCTATGCTCATCAGCTTAACACCTTATGAGGCGTCATGTGCCAGATGATTCCAAGCTGCAATAACTGCATCGACTACAGACTGTGAGCCTGTATTATTCTGTAAGTCTCAGGCAGGCAAGCCGTTTCCATTAAAGCTGCTGTCGTGCGGAAGCTGTGTCCGGTGCAACCACAGCAGGAAGCAGCATGAGATCGGGGGTGCGAAGTGCTTGCTCATTAAATGTGTCTCCGGCTAAGAATGTTTGGGAACTACGGTTTGCTGTTGAAGTGCTTGCTCATTAAATGTGTCTCCTGCCCAAAATTGTTTGGGATCCACTGTTTTACGGTTTGAACCCAAGCGTGGGCGGGGTTACAGACTGTCGGTGGACGCTATTGGCCGTCGCGCTGAGCCTGCTTCTGAACGTACTGCGCCTCTCGCCAATGCCTTCCGTTCCTCTCCTCTCCTCACAGAACTGCCTTTCCCTCTGACCAGCATCGCCGCAGCCAAAACTGCTGTCTGTCTTTCCAGAGATCGTCAGGTATATCTGTGCATGGACGTAGGATCCAACATGGCCGCTGTCCGGGCTCGGTTTCCTCTGGTCTTAATTGAAGTCAGGAGGGCAGGTGTCACGCCGCAGCAGCGGGTTGTGCTGCTGGTGCTCCGCCATCACGGTCCGCGCAGAAAACCTCGTTAACCCTTTGAAGAGTAGGTTTTTTTAGCATTAGAGTGTTCAGTTAAGAACGTTCTATTCACAGACCTGTGACCCCACGCCTTTTAAAGGGTTAATGATGAAGGGGCTCAGCAGGGCCTTCTCGTGTCAGGGAGGCTCATGTGGAAGGGTGCAGGGGATTTGGCTGTGAAGGAGCCTGACTGGGCTGTGCGTGTTAGAGACCCACAAAGCAGGAAGCTGTACGCAATGTGGAATCTGTCTGATGCGCAGTTGAACCGCAATTCATTTTAATCCCTGCTCCCCCCACCACCTCTGTCTGCTTAGCAAATGTCTATATTAAAACCCTACTGGTATAGCTCATGTTGAAATGTGTAGCTTATGTGGTTTATTACTGTTAATTTCAGCTCTTCCCCCCTCTTTCCCTGCACAGGTGACATAAGCAGTTTTGGGACTAATTTCTGGAGCCTCAGGATCTCAACATGCCCGTGGCGTCTGCTGGCTCCGATCCTGGTAAGTGGGTTGCAGTTGTATGCCCCCCCCCCCCGCCCCCCCCACAGTGAAACCTCTGGGTCCGTCTCCCCATGACCCCCCGCCTGTAAAGAGTGAAGACATGGCGGGGCGGATTTTGGGGCCCTTCCCTGCGCCTCTGACGGGCCTTAACGAGGCCGTCGAATAAAGATTGAGCCCCTGCAGCGGGGGCGTGGCATTCATCACCAAGCTCACGCCGCAAGGCCACACCCTCTCCCCGCTAGGCACGCTGGGGCTGAATATTGAGGATGTCCCCTACACGTACGAGCCAGGCTGGGAGACCGGGGTGGGGGGGGGGGACTGGGGGGTCTGGGGGGCCGGGGGGGCGGGACTGGGGGGTCTGGGGGGCCGGGGGGACTGGGGGGCCGGGGGGACTGGGGGGACTGGGGGGCCGGGGGGACTGGGGGGGGGGACTGGGGGGACTGGGGGGCCGGGGGGACTGGGGGGGGACTGGGGGGCCGGGGGGCCGGGGGGACTGGGGTAGAAGGCTGAAATTGAGGACGTGCTGGGAGTCCAGCGAGGGCGATTTGAAGGCGATGGCGCCTCGGAGGATGTGAAGGTTCCAAACGAGCCCTGGCAAGCAGCCCTGCGCCGTCTCCCTGAGGGGGCGGGTCTCTCCCTGAGGGGGCGGGTCTCTCCCTCCCTGAGGGGGCGGGTCTCTCCCTGAGGGGGGCGGGTCTCTCCCTCCCTGAGGGGGGCGGGTCTCTCCCTCCCTGAGAGGGGCGGGTCTCTCCCTCCCTGAGAGGGGCGGGTCTCTCCCTCCCTGAGAGGGGCGGGTCTCTCCCTGAGGGGGCGGGTCTCTCCCTCCCTGAGAGGGGCGGGTCTCTCCCTCCCTGAGGGGGGCGGGTCTCTCCCTCCCTGAGGGGGGCGGGTCTCTCCCTCCCTGAGAGGGGCGGGTCTCTCCCTCCCTGAGGGGGCGGGTCTCTCCCTGAGGGGGCGGGTCTCTCCCTCCCTGAGAGGGGCGGGTCTCTCCCTCCCTGAGAGGGGCGGGTCTCTCCCTCCCTGAGGGGGGCGGGTCTCTCCCTCCCTGAGGGGGGCGGGTCTCTCCCTGAGGGGGGCGGTTCTCTCCCTCCCTGAGGGGGGCGGTTCTCTCCCTCCCTGAGGGGGGCGGTTCTCTCCCTCCCTGAGGGGGGCGGGTCTCTCCCTCCCTGAGGGGGGCGGGTCTCTCCCTCCCTGAGGGGGGCGGTTCTCTCCCTCCCTGAGGGGGGCGGGTCTCTCCCTCCCTGAGGGGGGCGGGTCTCTCCCTCCCTGAGGGGGGCGGGTCTCTCCCTGAGGGGGGCAGTTCTCTCCCTCCCTGAGGGGGGCGGGTCTCTCCCTGAGGGGGGCAGTTCTCTCCCTCCCTGAGGGGGGCGGGTCTCTCCCTCCCGGCGGGTCCGTCTCAGGTCAGGCGCAGCGGCCGGCCCGCGGCGGAATAGCGAACACGGCGGGACCCTCGCCCTGGGTCCTCGGGCCTCCTCTCACATGAGAGGAAGCGGCTGTTATTGGGCCAATAGGGAGAAGTGTCTGAGACAAACACAGGAGGCGGCAGGATGGCCGCAGGATGGCCCCCTCCTCCTCCCGTCCCCCCGCTCCAGACGGCCACCGACACCTAGCGCTCGATAAATACCGCCGTCCCGGGGGACTGTGTGTCCAAGGCTTTCCGCCATTATTTAAGAGCAGTCGTCTCATTTACTCCCCGGATTCCGCCGAGTTTAATGTACCTCGGGGCCCGGGAACGGCGCCAGGGGACGCCGGGGAGGAGGAGGAGGACGAGGAAATAGAGTGTGTGTGTGTGTGTGTGTGTGTGTGTGTGTGTGTGTGTGTGAGAGAGAGAAAGAGAAGGCAGGCCTCGGGAGAGCAAGAGGAGAAGTAAATCTGCGGTCGTTTCTGTGGGCTCCGAGTCAGAGCCGTTCAGCTGTGCTTTAATTGCGCGCCGCCGTTGTTCAGAGCCGAACCGATGGGGCGTCCAGCCGTAGCGTGTAAGCGCCGTGTACCTCCGCTTGACTTCCGCGCTGAACGCCGTTTCTGAACGTTCGCCGCTCTGTCGGCTGATGTAGTGCCTCCCGGTTTTTGGGTTCGCTTCAGGTGAGGCCTGTTCGCCACCGCGCTGCCGTCAGCAGCGTGCGAACCACCGCCCTGATGAATGGCACAAGTGCAGCGCTGTGCAGCATGTACCGCGCGCGTGCGATTTGCAGTCCCGCGTACCAACACCGCGTTAGCGAGATGCGAGATGGTGCCGCCCCCCGAACCGCGGGTTCCTGTTAGGACGGGGGAGCGAGCAGGCAGGCACGGGGTTAGCAGGCAGGCACGGGGCTGTTTCGGGCCGAAACATTTTAATGGTTCCCAGGCTGTCTTTACCGTCCTCCGAGCCTCCCCTTTCATGAGTACCTTCAGACGTGGTTTGGACCCGGCGCATTAGCCGCGGCTGTTAGGAAGGGTGCGAATGGGAGGTGATGAATGATTTGAACCCGTGAGCCCGGGCTGAATTGGCCCGGGGTAATGGGCCGTGTTCGCCCGTAATGAGTCAACGCTGGCTGCCGTCCCCTGCTCCCAGGTAGAAGGTTCCGGCGTCGTGCTCAGGCCGGAGCCAGCGCTGGCGCCGCGGCCGTGGCGAACATCTGCTAGCCCAGTCGATCTTTTATTTTTCTGTCGACTGTCACTTTACTGCAATTGTTTACAAGCCAGGGGTGGGCCACTCAAAAAGGCAATTTGCAGTAAAACAACCCAGTGTTACCCAGATGGAGGATATTTCTGTTTAGTTTGTTCATAGAGGTGCTGTTCCCCCCCCCCCCCCCCCCCCCCCTTTCAGGACAAGTTAACCCTTTGGTAGGCATTGCTAGCATTGGTCGATTTAAGATTTTACAAATGAAAGGCTCGAATTCAATCAACATTTGTACTAAGAACTCATTAATAAATAAATGTAAATGTTTTTTATTTTTCTGCAAACACAATTTGCCAAGATCATCGAGCGCCAAAATGACTCGCGGCGAATCGGCCGGCTCCCGGCCATCTGAGGTTCCGCCCACGCGGGCGGGGGTTTGATCCCCGATGTGGCGCTCTCTCCGCTGCGCTCCCTCTGTCTCGCACCCCGTCTGCTCTCCTCCTCTCTGCAGAAAGGAGGGACAACGGTCCTGCTCTCCTTAAAAATAAATAAATAAATAAACACAAAGAAATTGCCAAACTGAAGAGGAAAAAAAACCCACTTTATTTGTGAGTCTGTGTCAGAGACGCACGTTCATCCAAATCCTGGCTTTACCTGCTGCAGAGATGTCTGTCTGTTTTGTCATTTTATTTTATTATGCTGCGACAAACGACTCCAAGGCTGCGCTGCAGAGCGCGGTGTTCACACGGGGCTGTTTGCGTCCCTCTGCCGCTGTCCTGCGCGCGTTCGCTCTGCTCAGAAGCCCAGGGCCGCCGGGCGGTCGATGGCTTCGCGCGGAGCGGGGCGATGCGGGTTTCGCGGCGTTCGCGTTTCAGGCCTGGGTTGGCGGGGGCCGGGGATTTAGGCGGCTCGTCGGCGGGGCGGGGCTAATCCCCCGACGCGGCTCGCGCTGGGGAACGGGGCGAATCGATGGCGCCGCGTCTCGTCCTAAACCCCCTCTTATTTTCGCGGGCCCCTGCGAGCCGCGGCCAGCCCAAATCTTTGGGAACAACAGATCGTTTATCACACCTCCACGCCGTCGGGGAACAGGCAGCCCAGTTTAATTTATATCGCCTGCCGCCTCTTATCTCGTACACTGTGTCCTGACCGGGTGACTGTGGACAAATAACAGCTTTAACGCGTTAATGGGCTTTTAGCGAAGGGGTAATGTGTAATATTTAACGTCTGTTTAACGTGCAATTACTGTCAACTGAGCAACGTCGCAATCCCAGAGTTCCCGAGGTTCTTTGCGAAGCCCTTTTGTAAACGAAGAGGGTTTTGTTCTGTTAATAGTCGTCCTTTCACTTCAACTCTTTTCCCAAAACGAACGAAAGGCAGTCAGGAATATTGTAAGGAATCAGACTCTGCGAACAGAAGGACGTCGGGCTGTCACAGTGCTTCCAAACCTCGGCGTTGTCCGTTAGAAGGCCTCAAAGTCTGGACTGCCGGTGGTCGTGTGCTGGTGCTGTGGTACAGACCCGGGTTATTGAGGCACAGTGTGGATAGAGCGGTCATAGAGTGACAGACCTGCGGAGGGCCGGTGGTCGTGTGCTGGTGCTGTGAGACCCGGGTTAGTGAGGCACAGTGTGGATAGAGCGGTCATAGAGTGACAGGCCTGCGGAGGGCCGGTGGTCGTGTGCTGGTGCTGTGGTACAGACCCGGGTTATTGAGGCACAGTGTGGATAGAGCGGTCATAGAGTGACAGACCTGCGGAGGGCCGGTGGTCGTGTGCTGGTGCTGTGAGACCCGGGTTAGTGAGGCACAGTGTGGATAGAGCGGTCATAGAGTGACAGGCCTGCGGAGGGCCGGTGGTCGTGTGCTGGTACTGTGGTACAGACCCGGGTTATTGAGGCACAGTGTGGATAGAGCGGTCATAGAGTGACAGACCTGCGGAGGGCCGGTGGTCGTGTGCTGGTGCTGTGGTACAGACCCGGGTTAGTGAGGCACAGTGTGGATAGAGCGGTCATAGAGTGACAGACCTGCGGAGGGCCAGCGGTCGTGTGCTGGTGCTGTGAGACCCGGGTTATTGAGGCACAGTGTGGGTAGAGCGGTCTGAGAGTGACAGGCCTGCGGAGGGCCGGTGGTCGTGTGCTGGTACTGTGGTACAGACCCGGGTTATTGAGGCACAGTGTGGGTAGAGCGGTCTGAGAGTGACAGACCTGCGGAGGGCCGGTGGTCGTGTGCTGGTGCTGTGAGACCCGGGTTACTGAGGCACAGTGTGGATGGAGCGGTCTTAGTGACAGACCTGCGGAGGTCTGAAATTACATCAGTTCTGGCGTATTGTCTGGTGCGCCGCCAGCGCGTCCCCGTCCGTCTCGACGCGGCGTCTTTAATTAAGCCGCGGTAACGCGGGGCGACGTGAAGCCGCGGAAAAGGAGGGCCCGCGTCGGGGGGGAGGCGCTCGTCAGAGCGGCAGCCTCCTGGATTTTAATTACTCTGCTGTCCCAGTGCCGGCCCCCCTGGGGGCTGAGAGGGGCGGGCGGCACAATGGAGAATCACGCTTTAATCAGCTGAGCCGACCCCCCCCCCCCCGACCCCTCCCGGCAAGAGTCCAGGACACATGCACTGATGAGCCACTGTGACCCCATCCCCGCTGTGTCGTATAGGTGTGTTTCACCTGATGTCACTTCCTGTGATTTCTGCAGTGTGAGTTCCTGCTCTAATGAGATGTTCATCTATGCCACTCCCCCTGTTGACTTGTTTGGGTTTGGGTTAGCCGCACTTGCTATTTGGAGAGTAGATGTTTAGGGACGTGCTTTTAAAACCTATGGAATCTATCTGTAGCTGAAATCTGAAGTGGGTGTGGCCACCTAGATTGTGTAAGTGGATGGGGCTCAGCTGGGTACGGTGAGTGGGCGGGGCTCAGCTGGGTACGGTGAGTGGGCGGGGCTCCGCTGGGTGCTGTGTGTGGGCGGGGCTCAGCTGGGTCCTGTGTGTGGGCGGGGCTCAGCTGGGTGCTGTGTGTGGGCGGGGCACAGCTGGGTACGGTGAGTGGGCGGGGCTCAGCTGGGTCCTGTGACTGGGTGGAGCTCAGCTGGGTCCTGTGAGTGGGCGGGGCTCAGCTGGGTACTGTGAGTGGGCGGAGCTGGGAGCTGTGGGGGTGGGTGACAGGTGCAGAGCGCAGCTTTGCTTTTCCACGCTTCCTCCAGCACATGGTACTCCCACCTGCCTCAGAAACACACACACACACCCAAACAAACACACACACACACACACACACACACACACACACACGCGCGCGCACACGCAGCTCTGTCACAGTTGCCATCGTCGCTTGTCTGTTCTGCCCACTGAGCCCAACCCTGGACACAAGAGGCTACGCACAGTCCTGACAGGGAAAAGGAGAGGGAGAGGGAGACGGACATACCACCCAGAGACATACAGCAACACCGTGCTGTAGAGCAGAGAGGGAGAGAAGGAGAGAGTGAGAGAGGGGGACCATGCTGTAGAGCAGAGCGGGAGAGAGGGAGAGAGAGAAGGACCATGCTGTAGAGCAGAGAGGGAGAGAGGGAGAGAGAGAGGGACCATGCTGTAGAGCAGAGCGGGAGAGAGGGAGAGAGAGAGGGACCATGCTGTAGAGCAGAGAGGGAGAGAAGGACCATGCTATAGAGGAGGGGAGGGAGAGCGAGAGAGGGAGGGGGGGGAGAGAAAGGGAAGGAGAGAGTGATCAAAACACTAATATACGGGATTGAAAGAAGGGAGAGGAGCTGATGGAGAGACTGACGCGCAGATCTAGCAGAGAGATACAGGGGAGCAGAAAGAGGAGCAGTATAGACAGCAAGGCAGATAAAAACATGCAATTTACACAGAAGACAGGGGCATAAGGGAGAACGGAGACAGGAAAGAGAGGGAGGTTCTAGAGGAGAGGAATAAAGAGAGGAAGACACACAGCGAGGCGTAGATCCATATTTGGAAATAAAGAGGGAGAGAGAAAGAGACGTACACGGAGAGATAAGGGCGTTACGGAGGAGACCAGGGAGAGGGGTAGAGGATTTGGGGTCCTCTGCAGCAGCCCCCCCCCCACACCGGGACAGGACGGGACATGGCAGGCAGTTTGTTTCAAAGACTGTCTCTGGAGGACGAGGGGTCTCCCCTCCCCTCTTTGCACGGGACGAGGGGGGAAGGTAAGGCCCATACGGGGCTGGGCACGGGGCACAGAGGGTGGGGGGTGGGGGTTCGTTTCCAGCCCCGCCTTCCTCTCTGGGGGGGGGGAACTATTTGACTGCGACACACGGGGGACCGGCCTCTCTCTGTCGCAGTGGCTGTCCGGCTTGGTTAGGGCGTTTGCGTTGAGTGGGCGAACGGTGCGGGGAGAGAGAGCGAGCGAGAGCATGTGCTACGTGGAAACGGTGGCAGAACTTTTATCGCCACTTTTTATTCCCGCGATTGTGTTAGTCACACGCACAGTCGACAGGACAGAAAAGCAAGCTGTCGTGCGTAGCCTGTGAAAATGCTTGTGTGAGCTGTGCAGGGTAGGCAGTGTGTGCGCTTCTGTGAGCTGTGCAGGGTAGGCAGTGTGTGTGCTTCTGTGAGCTGTGCAGGGTAGGCAGTGTGTGCGCTTCTGTGAGCTGTGCAGGGTAGGCAGTGTGTGTGCTTCTGTGAGCTGTGCAGGGTAGGCAGTGTGTGCTTCTGTGAGCTGTGCAGGGTAGGCAGTGTGTGTGCTTGTGTGAGCTGTGCAGGGCAGGCAGTGTGTGTGCTTGTGTGAGCTGTGCAGGGTAGGCAGTGTGTGCGCTTCTGTGAGCTGTGCAGGGCAGGCAGTGTGTGTGCTTCTGTGAGCTGTGCAGGGTAGGCAGTGTGTGTGCTTCTGTGAGCTGTGCAGGGTAGGCAGTGTGTGCGCTTCTGTGAGCTGTGCAGGGTAGGCAGTGTGTGCTTCTGTGAGCTGTGCAGGGTAGGCAGTGTGCGCTTCTGTGAGCTGTGCAGGGTAGGCAGTGTGTGTGCTTCTGTGAGCTGTGCAGGGTAGGCAGTGTGTGCTTCTGTGATGATAACTCAACGTGAGCCGCGTGAGGACGGAGAGCGAGCTGCGTTCTGTGCGCGTACAGCGATCCGGTTACACAGCAGCACACGTCACAGGCCGCACGGCAAGCCTGTCTTATCTACGCGTACTCTGTGTGCTTTTGATTCGAGTAGCAGGACGGACTAAACAGATACACCGACCTCCAGGGTTTGTAAATTTATCAATCAGTAATTAATAATAATATAATAATTACTGCCGTTTATAGGACGCTTTTGTCCAGAGCAACACTGATTTAGCATTTTCATATTGTATCCATTTATACAGATGGATATGTACTGAAGCTGTTCAGGTTAAGTACCTTGCACAGGTGTACAATAGCTGTGTTTTACTTTGCAATTGAAACTGTAACATTTAAGCCTATTGCCCTACCCATTAGAATACACTGCCATCCAACAGTTCAGCCTGCTATGATTGCTTTAATGGAAATAAAATAAAATAACACTATTAAGGAGAACAGAAAAACAAGTTACAGGCTACAATGAGGGACTACTTCTGATTAAACAAAATAAGAACTGGGACTTGGAAAGTCGAATCTTACCCGACTGAAAAAATGATCAGATTGAATAGTAAATTGTAGTATAAATGTAAAACAGATTTTTTTTAATGCACCGTAAATACAACAGCACAATAAACAGATAAACCTCAGAAATAGTCTCTGGGTAATATTACAGTTGACTGGGATGACTGTTTTCAAAACGCTGTATGCTGGAATACGCGCGCGCACACACACACACATGCGCACACATGCGCACACACCCACAGAACACACACACACACACACACACACTCACTCATTCACACACACGGACACACACACACACAGCACAACTGTGGAATCGCGACGGTAGAGAAAGCAAGCTGCCATCTTTGGCAGGAGCCGGTGTGTTGGGAAAACATTCCCAAACAAAGAGACAAATAAAGTGCTTCCAGAATGCCGTGCTGACGGGCGCCTGCTTGGCAGTTGTGTTCGGCGCGAATAACCTTGAATTCAGAGCTGTTGCTGAATATTCTCTGGCACCACTTTCACAGAATGTACATCAACCTTTAGTTATTCAATTGAGCATTCAATTTATATTATCTATTTAGACTAACTGTGTAGTGTATAGTGTATAAAACCAAGATTATGTTGTGCTCTACATCAAATTGGATTTATAAATGGTTTTTCACCTTTGGGGAGGATTGGGGGTAGTAGTGGGGAGGGGGGAGATTGTTGACAGTCAGAGCCTAAAATGTCACACAAAATGAAAGCTCCCTCTTTCATGAGATGTCCCAGCATGCTTTGCTCAGTACAGTAAAGACTCTGGCTTTGATGTGTCACCGCTCCTTTCGGAAACGCATCGTGTGTGACGCTGGCCACGCTAATTACTGCGCTGTGGCAGACGCCGATCGTCTGTGCGCTCCCATCAGCCCGCGCGGATCCCGCCGCTTCTGGGCGCCGGCGGTAAAGAGGGAGGCGCGGCGCTGTCGGGCCGACGGGGAGGCGTTGCCGCCGCGCTCGGCAGGAGGGGTCAGCGGTGTGGGGCCTGGCCTCACAAGGACATCAGCGGTATTACGGCCTACGTTAAGCGCATCCCTACAGGCGCGGCTGTCCAGTCCTGCTTCCTGCCTCGGTGACTCGTGAGAACCGCACTTGCCATAACTGTGTTAATCGCTGCTTCAGTTCATCGGTGCTGACAACAACAAAAATAAAACAATCCAGCAGGTCCTGCAGCTCTCCCACGATCAGGTTTGAAAGCTCCATGCTAGCGAGTTTTCTTCCAGAAAGCTTGAACACATGATACAGATTGACTGGCCCAGTGGCATCCGATTCTTATGTTGTTCTTTGGTATAGAACAGCTGGAAACTGTCCTTCTGTAGCAAACATCACTGATTTCAAAATGAATTTTAATTTTAGACAGTATAAACAAGCAGATAGTTTGGCTTTTTGTTGCAGGACATGGAATAATATTCAGAAGATATTTTTGTTTAATTTGCGTCACAGAGAAGGAACACTAGGTCTGGGAGAGAGAGAGAGATTTCTATTTCTAATGAAGGAGTATCTCATTTCTCCCTGTTACTTTTCTGCAACAAAAGCCCATTTTTCCTGAGGGAGAGAGTAAGATGTGCTGTGTGGTACATGTAAAGGATAGGGGGAGAGATAGGGGACCCCTGTAGTCTACGCCTAGGCCTGTTATTAACGCCTGGAAACACTTCCTTCCCTCTGAATTACTGTCAGCATAGTGCCATGGTGCAAAAAAACATCCAAGCAAAGCCAGTGTTCTGCTTTGTATTCTGCTGCAAACCAATCTCCCTCTTTGGGAAAAGAACAATATCACTACGACTGTTACTATTGCTATAACTGCTGCTGCAGCAACTACAACTTGCAGTTTGGATGAAGGGCAAGTTCTGCAGCAGAGACGCTAGTTTCCTTAGCGCTCATTGTGAGCCTCCTGCTGAAGCAGTCTGTTTGGCGGTTCAGTAGCCCCGCGCGCGCGCGCGCGCGTGTGCGTGGGGGGGGGGGGGGTTGTTTAGACCTCCAACCTCATGCAGGTTGGAGACTGTCAGTGCTCCTGTGTCCTGTCAGCCTGTGTGACAGTCTGTGTTAGCATTCCTGGCAGCCTGTGTGTCAGCGTTCCTGTCAGCCTGTGTGGCAGCCTGTGTGACAGCCTGTGCGGCTACCTGTGCCCGTACTCTGGGGCTCTGTCCGTTGGCTGCTGACTGTTCTTGTAATGGCTGTGCCCATAAACTGAGTCTTTCAGTCACCCTCCTCCTGCACAAGGCTGTGGTGAAGACTTCACATGCACACTGCCTCTGTCTCTCCCACACACTCACACTCACACTCACACTCACACACACTCACACGCACACTCACACTCACACACACACACACACACACACACACACACTCATACTCACACACACACTCGCACACACACTCGCACTCACACATACACACTCACACACTCACACTCACACATACACACTCTCACACTCACACATACACAATCACACTCACACACACACACACACACACTCACACACACACTCATACTCACACACACACTCGCACTCACACATACACACTCACACACTCACACTCTCACATACACAATCACACTCACACACACACACACACACACACACACACACACACACACACACTCATACTCACACACACACTCGCACTCACACATACACACTCACACACTCACACACACACTCACACTCACACATACACACTCACACATACACACTCATACACTCACACACATGTACACACACACATACACACATATACACACACACACTCACACTCACACATACACACACACACACACACACACACACACACACTCATACCATGCATACAGGGGTGCAGATAAACTGAGATGAAATCAGCACAATCCACGCAGCAGCAATGCAGTGCAGTGATTTGCCCACAGCTACTGAAAATAGATGTCACTTTAACAGTATTAGCCCCTACTGTAAACTGATCCTGCCAACGGTTATAAGTGAGTTGTGTGATTAGCAAACGAGTCAGTGTTACATCCTGATAATGCTATACAGCCATTATTTTCGGGTTTTCTGCCTTATCTGTTGTATTGATTGATTCAGTCTTGGGAGTGTAATATGGATGGATTGTGCTTTGGCCCACTCTTTCTATTGATTTTCTTTCTTTTATCACTGCGGCCAGTGTGTTTATTCTCCGTAACGTCCACTGGAAATCCTCAGGTCATGAACTGACCTAATAACGTCTTCCTGCACTGTGAGTTTCACGACACGGTTCTCAAAGCCCTGGTTTTAACGAGAGTCATAACTATTTTATAATGTAATTTCAGAGAACCGATTGCTATTTTCTGTGTCAATAATGTAGCTAGTGCAGATTTTTCCTACTACAGGACCGGATTCCATTTTATTTTTTTTATTGTATGGTATTGACCATATAGATACGCTCCTGGGCACATTATAGCTGCTGTGGAATTAAGGCTGTTTCACAGGTTCTGCAATCGGTATTGATCATAGAAACAAAGCAAAAGTTCAGTGCCATGTTAATTTGACTTGAAAGAATTTTAATTAATGGAATTTTTAAAAAATAGTGTAGTAAAGAGTCACATTTACAGACAGCGTAGAGTATCTGCCTGACCGTATTTTTAAAATAAAATCCCAGCATTTGAAAAAGAACGAGACTAGAAAACTATGATATTTGACTGATGATATTAACTCTGTTGAGATTTATTATTAATTGACGAGTTGAGATTTTGACATTTGATTTTTTTATACCGTGCCGCTACAGAATGATTTGGTTTTGATCTTTTTGGAGACCATGTTGCTCACACAAGAACATGGCAATTAATATTTATACCAAACTTATATGGCTGTTCATCGGGCTGCCAATCAGAGTTAAACTTGAGTGAAGGGACACGGCATGTTAGACCTCCAGCTCTCGCTTTTAGAAACGGCGCCGTTTACATCAAAAGGGCTTTTCTCCTGTTTATAAATGTGGGGAAAGTAGGAACACGCCTTCATCTTGCAGCTTAACGAACACTGTGAATCCAAGACCAGAGAAATTTCACCGGGTCTTAAAATAGAAACTCCAGGCTTCCTGTTCGACATTTTTTTTTTTTCCCCTCTTCTCATTTGAGAAAAATTAAATTTCCCCTTTGTCATCTTCGTGGAGTCTACGGCGTTGTTTACTGACCCCTGCGGCGGTGTGCGATTATGAACGTTAATAAAGGAAGGAAGCGCGACCGCGCCACGCGGGGTAATTAAACCGCACCGCTCTGCGCTGGAGCGCAGAGAGGAGCTGTGGGATTGGCCGGCCCGCCCCTGGCTCATTTTCCATCTTGACGACTCTGAGGAGGATGTTGTGATGACGTCCCCGCCCTCCATTTTATGATTGGGCACATTTCATGTCACGGATTGTGTTGGGACTTCATTCTGTGGACAGTAAAGTGCGAAATGTCTGCTTCTTTTGTGGCGTGAGCTCTTCAGAGACCCCTTCTGGGGCCGCCGCGTGCTGCGACGGCGCCTTTCTCCCCCCCCTCGTCTAAAATGGCTGTCGCACGTGGCGTGCAACTGCATTAGAAGCGTGAGCGGCTTCTCATTTGCAAGTCAAACCCCTCCTTGACATTTCAAATCCCTCTCCAGCGGGCTCGACGTCAGAGCAGGTAACTGCGATGCTAACAGCAGCCCGCTGAGGGAGGGGTTCGGTGCAAACCGTTAGCTTACCGCAGGGTGAGTTCAGCAGTCATTTGGCGCTGCGTCGTCCGTTGAATCCGTCTGCCAGGTTGCCTGTCGCATTCGCTGGAGGCTGAAGGCCTCATCCTACGAGCGCGAGTGAGGCAGGCGTGCGTGTGCGGGCGTGTGCGGCTGCGTTAGCGTGAGCGCAGGTCCTGTCACAGGGTGAGAAGCGGTGCTAGCGTGTTGCTAACGCACCATGATGAAAGCAGGGACGCCAGCGCGTGGATCTGCGTGTCGGTGCTCTGCTTCGCGTCTGGGCCCTTGATTTGGCTCGGTCACCAGGCAGACCACGGGCACCAGAGGCGAGCTCCCTTTGATGTCTGCTCCTCATCCTGGCATCTGTCTGTCTTTACAGGAGCCTGGCCGACGCTAACTTGTCTTATGCCGGGTAATTAGGCCCCTAAATTAGATCAGCCCTGAATCAGTGTTCTCCCAGCTCTCTTTGAGTCCCGCTGTCCACGTGAAGTGAAGCCTGAGCAGTTCTGTTTTACTCGTCTGCTGCTGGTCCAGTTGCTGGCGTTTCCTCTGAAAATGTGTCCACATAAAATGCGCACTTATGCAAAAACACTGGAAGTTCTGGAAGGGCTCCTTGTCAGATGCAGTGTTTTTGATATGCGCGTTTGTTTGCTAGCTCTAACAGTAGCTGCGGCGCGTCGGTGTAAATCTGCTGATCCCCGGCCTTGTAGCTGTCCAACCGGCAGCCGTGGCTTGTGTCCAACTGGCATCTAAACCCCCCCCCCTCCCCCTGCCCTGTCAGTGCCGGCGTGTAGAGGAAATACTGCGCTGGCGGAGGCATTAATGCACCGGGGGCTGCACGGCACTGAGGGATGCAATGTGATATACGGAGGAAGTGCAGACAGTTTAACGCGGTCGGGCGGAGCCGTCCGTGCTTCGTGCTGCCGGATCGCCGCCTGCGATCTGCATGGCTGAGCGGGCCGCAGACGCCGCGCTGAGTGGCGCTCGTAAATCCCGGCTTATCAAACACAGCCGCGAAGCGTCTGAAAGGGATCGGGTGCCTGGGGAAGAGGAAAAGAGTGACTTATGTACGAGCGAAAGAGAGCGCTGTATCGGGGTCGACAAAGCATTAGTCTTTCAGAAAGGCGGGCTGTCACTCGTGAGAGGTCTGTAATTGGTGGACGTTAGTCATGATGACGCTTGGCACGGGCTACGGAAGAGCGGGGTGAAGGTTCTGCTCAAATTTAGGAGCTACAGCCTCGTTGTATTTACAGTGGCAGGAACGGTCCGGTCAGGGATTCCCTCCTTGGACGGGACGGTAGTCTGCTATTGGGCCATTGCCCCATTCTGCCCTGTTCAGCTGAGAGCCAGCGCTGCCCCTGTCTGTTTGGAGGCCCGAAGCAAAAGTTTTTTATGCGTTCCTTCATGGGAGGGAGAGATTTGCAATCTGCCTCCCCCGTCCATATGGACTGGGGCAGCCCTGATCGAGACTAAGTTTGGGGGCTGGACGCGTGGGGAGGGATTACAGGAGCTTAACGGGGGCCCCTAGTGGTCGCGGGGGGCCCTAGGCAGCCGCTCAGTCCGCGCATAGCCAGACACACGCCTGTCGAGAGTAATTCAGTGCCATTCACGTCTAACGTAAGGCCAAAGTTTTAGTGCGATAAAAAGTTTTCTAATAACGAAAGGACAGGAGCAGCTCACACTCAGCAGGTCAGCACTAGGTGAACTCCCAGTGCTGCAAGAACAGGACTGCAGCAGCCGTACCAGGAAAATGAGAAAAATTCAGGCACTCTTGCGCAGAGCAGAAATTAGTGAGAAACCTTTATTGGAAGTGGATTAAAAACTCCAAAAATAGTTTTAGTGTGAAGCTGGGATGGGATTTATTCCAGTGGCCATTTGCAGGTTGTTCTGTGTTCTGATAAAAGGGGCCTTTGCTGTGAATCCATCTGTCAGGGAGAGCGAGGGAGAGACGATGCGATCGCTCTTTCGGCTCGTGAAGCTGAAACGCGGAGACAGCGGAGGCTTTGGGGGGCGGGGGGGGGGGGTGAGGGTGGAGGGGTCACTGTGGGCTGAAACGCGGAGGCAGCGGAGGCTTTGGGGGGCGGGGGGGGGGGGTGAGGGTGGAGGGGTCACTGTGGGCTGAAACGCGGAGGCAGCGGAGGCTTTGTGGGGAGGGGGGGTGAGGGTGGAGGGGTCACTGTGGGCTGAAACGCGGAGGCAGCGGAGGCTTTGTGGGGAGGGGGGGTGAGGGTGGAGGGGTCACTGTGGGCTGAAACGCGGAGGCAGCGGAGGCTTTGTGGGGAGGGGGGGTGAGGGTGGAGGGGTCACTGTGGGCTGAAACGCGGAGGCAGCGGAGGCTTTGTGGGGAGGGGGGGTGAGGGTGGAGGGGTCACTGTGGGCTGAAACGCGGAGGCAGCGGAGGCTTTGTGGGGAGGGGGGGTGAGGGTGGAGGGGTCACTGTGGGCTGAAACGCGGAGGCAGCGGAGGCTTTGTGGGGAGGGGGGGTGAGGGTGGAGGGGTCACTGTGGGCTGAAACGCGGAGGCAGCGGAGGCTTTGGGGGGAGGGGGGGTGAGGGTGGAGGGGTCACTGTGGGCTGAAACGCGGAGGCAGCGGAGGCTTTGGGGGGCGGGGGGGTGAGGGTGGAGGGGTCACTGTGGGCTGAAACGCGGAGGCAGCGGAGGCTTTGGGGGGCGGGGGGGTGAGGGTGGAGGGGTCACTGTGGGCTGAAACGCGGAGGCAGCGGAGGCTTTGGGGGGCGGGGGGGGGGTGAGGGTGGCTGGGTCGCTGTGGGCTGAAACGCGGAGGCAGCGGAGGCTTTGGGGGGCGGGGGGGGGGGGGGTGAGGGTGGAGGGGTCACTGTGGTTCCTCTGCTAGTTGTAATTATTTTGATGCCGCCCTCGGTTGACAAGACTTTGTAGTCAAGGCTACCTTGCGGTTGCCCCGCCCTTGTAAACAAAGCTGTCAGAACGTCTGTCCCTGCGCCACACACTGAGCGGTGGCTTTTTAATCACACCTGCTCTCCTTTTGCCATCATTTAGATGCTACGAGTGTAAAAATAAAAAACTGCTTATTTTTAGCTTTTTATTCTGCACAGATTAGTTGCCACTTTTATCAACAAAATGATTACCTTGCAGCATGGGTCTGTGCAACGGGGGGTGCTGTTTCTGGCTTCCATGTATCGAAATGCATCAACAGCAGGTTAGGTGATGGATGGATGAAGTCCATAGGTTATACACAAGCAAGTGCTGCTCCTGATTTTTATTTTATTTTTTCCATGGAAGACAGATCCATGGGGATGTCGCATTTAAACACATAAAGAGATTCAGAACAATATTCATTCAACATGAAAGGTCAAATTATTACCGCTGAATGAAGGATTTGGCGTACACAGTGTCCCATTTTTAGCTGTTCCAAAAAAAAAAAAAAGAAAAAAAACTGTAAATGAAACTAAAATGAACGCACGTTATGAATATGCGTGCACATTTTCAAAAAGCTGACAGAAAACAATTTCTCTCTGCCAGGAAAACTATAATTGCCATGTCATAATTTTAAAATAGTGAATGTGTTTACAAATGCATTTTGCCCACATGTGCCATGAGGGGGTGGGCAGAGGAAGCCATGACTGTGTTGGTACTCACTGATGTTTATTAAATTATCATCATCATCATTATCATCATTAGATAATACAGAGAGCACTTACCGTGGCAACCTCACCTGAGAAAATTTATCAGCCTTTTAGAAGCATGTGGAGGCTTTTCCCGCAGCCAGTTTGTCCTTAGTACATAGTGGTTGCAGTGACATGGCTGTTTTCTCCATAGTGTGATTGCCACACAGTGAGACTACAGCTCCATACATAAGACTGTGTGGACCGAATGAGCTGTGTCAGCAGAAGCTTAGAGATTGATAGAACGTCTGCAATAAAACGCTTGCTATATTGTAGTATATAGTACTCTGAGGTACACAAGAGAGCGGATAGAGTTGGCTCAAATCACTGGCCTTGAGAAGCCTGTCGCTTAGGCGTGCAATTAAGTTGACTGATAACCGTGAAAATTGCTTCAATGCACATTTTTTCTTTTTTGAGTAGAGATTTGCCTTTTCCCTTACTGTACTGTCTACTTTCCAATCTTATTTATTTTCCAGTACAGAAATGTGACCACAGCTGTACATGCTTAACAGGACTTTATGTTGGGAAAGGTTACTGCACATTGTAAGGAATTAAATAGTCCAGATGTGCTTTGTCACAAACAGTTAAGTTTGGTAAATGGGAAACTTCAATACTGAAGCTATTTCAGTTAATTTAATTTTGCAATACAGACAATTATGTGCAATATGCTTATGATGCTTATGTGCGCTATCGGTTAAAAATACAAACGCTTTTTTTCTTGACATCCATTATTTTGAAGACTTACCAGTGTAACAGGCCCAGTGATACAAAGTATTAATCATTGCTTTTAAATGAAAACACTCCACAGGACAAAATTGATCCTGTGGACTGTATGCAGTAATAAATAGATATTTAATGTAACGCTGAATACTGAGTCATGCATTTCTTTCATACTGTTACATTGATTAAACAGTTGGTATTAATACTTTTAACTGTGCTATGCATTGATTTGTAATAAGAAGGATTCACAAAATTGGTTCAGTATAACATAAAAATGATTCATTTTTTTTCTCCATCATCTCGGGTATTTAATTTCACTGGCCTGCATTGTGTTCCCTAGCACTGCAGATCATGAGAATAATGTCCTTCTCTTTCTGCGAAATCAAATCGGCGCCACGGCACTACATTTTTGCCCGAGCTCCCTGTTGCTAGTTCAGGGTTGTCTTTTATGAGAGGAGTGTGGAATATTTCGCAGAGGGTGACTCTGGTAAATATGACCTGTACTGAACAAGCCTGGTGGAGCGGACCGCATCGGACTGAGATTAAACACGCAGAGCAGTCGGGACAATCTTGAATGATTGATTTGCTGAGGCAACGCAGAGCAGCGGTTGACAGAAGTAGACGGCACGGCGTTCAGTTTAATGAAGCCCGCAGTTCCACAAAAGCTCGCTCCTTATTCTGTCATCAAAGGGCATTGTGGATAATCTTATCTCCTGTGATTTAAAAAAGTCCTCTTTGTCCATCGTCTTCTCGACAACATGCATCTTAAAGGCAGAGAAAGAGAAGTAAGAGAAAGAAGCAGCAAAACAAGCAGGATGCAGCTTATATCAGGGTCCCCAGGAGGCTGCCACAGAGTCTCTGTAGCCTCCAGACTAATGGAATTATGCATGAACTCTGGTCTGCCTTGATCAGTCCTGCCATCTTGCAACTTCATCTGGAGATAGGAGGACACACTTGTACTACAGGAGAGGGGTATAAAAAAGAAAAAGGCAGCTGTGCTATCTGTTTTTTTTTTGCTTCTAACTGCTGCTCTCCGCGAGGCCAGGGTGCTTCCTGAATGCGGAGTTTGGACCCGAGTTCTTCCTGCCTGGCTGACAGAAGCAGTGCCCGCATTCTCCACCCGGTGCACCAGACGGGCAGGTCAACGCGCCTGTCTGGCGGCTCGGGAACCGGACAGTGATGGATTCGTCCTGGGAAAGCTGCCCCTCTCGATAGCGGCGAAGGTGGAAGGAGTCACGGGCGGAAGGGGCGAAGAGATGAATATGAATTCCGGACCTTGGGGGAGGAACGGGAACGGACGCAAAGGCAGCGTCGTCCGTCACTCAGACGGCAACGCTGCGGTGAAAGATAAGGCTTCGGAGCGGTCGACTTCAACAAGAGCCGCTTGAGCCTCCTGTGTCAGTGTAAACCACGTTTCCTCAATATAAATGAGTTAGACGGAACAGAATTGCAGGAAGGGATAATCAGATTTGAGATGCAGACTTCCTAACTGGATCTATCTCCACCAGCGTATTTTTTACACCTCATTAGTCCTTAATTGTCTTATCCAATCGCGTGGCATCGATGAAGAGGAGATTCGGAAACTTTTGGTCTCCGTAGACTAATCTATCAGTCTCGCTCCTTCGCTCGGTGCCATTGTTCAATATTTCCTACGACGTCTGAAATGTTAATGCGCGTTTTTTTTAGTGAATCATTCCGGCGTTATTGAATATCCTGCAGTTGGCCTCAAGATCAAATAACCACAGAATAAGCGAGACAAAATACTCACAAGACTGTTATGGTGCATGCATCTTCAGTTCATATTTACTGAACAGTACCACCTGTATTTAGGATGAATACAATGTTGTAAAAGTTGGGGCACCTGCATTTTGCAGGTTAGGCCAAATGTATTTCTATTCCTGAAAAAATGTAGTTTTTAGATAAATGCATGTGAACTACATTGTGATTTATAATTATAGCTTCTTAACTTTCATTCAAGCATTGCGGTATTGGCTTAACTGGCTGCTGTAACTGTGCTTCACAGGGAATTTGTGTCATGACAAAGGCTATGAGTAGTTGTGGGTTTGAGGAAAGAGGCCTTGTTCATTTAATATTCAAGGACATTGCTCCAAGTGCGTAACTTTATATTAGATCAAGGACCCACAAATTAAAATAATCTCATTCACTCAGGAATTGAATACCACCTTGGTGACATTATCTCTGCAGCCCTTGGTCTGAATGAGAAATGAGGGGAAGTAGTCATTATGTTTTTTTCCACAAGCACAAATCAGGTAAAGGAAGCTGTGAGCCTTCCCATCTGATATCCACTCCTGATGTGCCCAGTATAGCCCCAGATGCCCTGCACAACACGGCTCCCATTAGATACTGAGGCCCTTCTGCATAGTGGGAGGGGACTCAGCTCCTGGTCCAATCAGAATCTTCCAGCTCATTGCTAATATGGCCAGGAAGCAGAAGAATGCGCCGTGAGTTTGGTGGCCTCAGTCCTACCCTTGAAATGGACTGTGGGTGTGACCTCCGGGCTCAGAGACTGAGGGTCCAGTTCAGGTTCTGCAACCTGGAGCTTAATCTGCTTAATCTCATTTGCACCTTTACAGGTCAGGGTTAAAAGATTATTGGGTTTAAAGGGAACTTGCACTGGAAAACAACATTAAATACAACTTGGTTCCTGCTTTAAAATTTGAGTTTTTATTTATTTATTCGTTTGTTATTTGCATATAAAAAGGCTGAGGCGATTGTTTATAAACACTATGGAGCAATGCACTATGGGATAGCTCCCATATATTTTTTTTTTGTCTGTTCTCTGTGTCGAGGGGGTGTGGTTTAACGATCACTGATCTGATTTGCATTGAAGGCATTCAGTTGCCCTCAAATACATTAATGCCAATCAATCACCATGACAGCCACACACCTGGATACCCAGAACAGTCAATGACCCTTCACCGATAGGTCATTAGAGAGGGTATTGGGGTTTTATGGCTTAATTCTTGGAAAAGAGCCTTATAGTCACAGTATGAGTGGAAACGCTATTGCAGGTTTGTACTGACACACCAGGGCGTACAGCCGAGGAAAACTACACAAACACAATCGCCAAAATCCCATTTCCTTTAAATCTGCATCGTATTTATTCCTAAATGCCTTCTAAAAAGGCAGAAGAATAATCTAGTAGAGCTGTCTCACGTGAAGGCAGTTTTAATGTCAGCTTTTAGGATGATTGGCACAGCGAGACGTCTGGACAATGTGAGCTGTTTTGAGAAGCGTTCAAGCTGGGATCTTTCTAAAGGCGCTTTGAAGCTAAACTGACATGAAGACAGATACATCTATTTTTAAATGTCTGGTACACCGCATTTTGTTGGATGTGCGTACAAGACATCCACAGCTGACTCGTCTGTGTATAGGCAACGTCACAAAAGGATTTTGTGCCTTTGCAAATGTGCATTTTAAACAGATGGCAGTGACTGTGTGCAGCTTGCCCTTGCAAATAGAAATTCGTTTTTTTGAATTCGGTTATGTTACTGAAGGCTGTTCTTGAGTGGTTAGTTTTCCTGAATGTGGACTATACTTTAGAGAGCATTTGTACAGGTCAGTGAAAGAACATGTTCGGGTACAAGAAGATAAGTATTTTATGGATAGAAAGTTCCCAGATAGTTCAGATTCAGAGGGTTGGAGTCACAGCAGTTCCCCAAGAGCTGCCACACAATTCAGTGGAATCTTTCACCAGAAAATGTATTTGCAGCAATGTTGTTCAAATATCTGTGATATTTTCAACAGCTTCGCAGAGCCAGTGTTAAGGCTCTGATTTCACTTGAAAAATTTAGCATGCTTCAGTTGGGTCTTACGTTATTGGTTGGCTGGCTGCCTGAGACGATTAAACTGACTTTGTAAGAATTGTGCTCCCCCTAACCCCCCCCACCCCAAGCCTCAGCACCACCAAACCAAAATCTTTTTCTGCAGACGCATTCGTGGCGGTGAAGGGAAGGGAATGTTCTTGCTGTCCTTGCGGTTGTGGTTGCAGTTAAAGGTGCTGTAAATCTTTTCTGTGGTTATACGGTCGCCGGGCCAAAATCGCGGAGCCTTCTCTGAGGCCCTGCTTGGCATTCAGAGGCGGGCTCGGTTTTCCATCGTCTGGAGACAGAGGTCAGAGGCGCATAAGGGGGACTCGTTCTGTTTACAGCGCTCTCATGAGCTGGGTCGCACGTTCACGGTCAGTCGCCGGGTTGTTTGCGACGCGGTCGTACCCGAGCGAGTTCTAAATCGAGCGGCTTCGCACTCTGCCTGCTTGTTTTATGAAACACTGCCCCAGTGTCAGTCTGGCAGTGATCTTTGGCTCCCTGATATGAGTCTAGATTGGGCATAAAACATACCCTTAGATTTAGAAGAAGATGGCTGTCTCTAATAATAATCATCATAACTATAAATCATGATAATCATAAGAATCCTCATAATCATACTCATCAACATAATAATCATCATCACCATAATGATTTATCATAAAAATATATTTGTTAGCGTCCTTCTGTTACACCCAAGATCACAAAGGCAAGGTCTCCCCCCCATCTTCAGATTCAGGTGAAAATGGGAATATGAAATTCCATGCATATACAGGACTCCACATACCTTACTGAGGGTGTTCCCCAATAGCTGCATTGCATGAGAGCACTGGTCCGCTAGCTGTCATGTGTGATATAACAAAAGCATGGAATTGGCATGAGAAGAGGGTCCCCGTGGGCCGTGGGTCTGTGTATGGAAGCTGTATCCAACAGGAGTCGGGTGTTGCATTTATGGCATCGAATTAAACAGCATTAATTACATTAGCTCCAGGTAATGGCATTATTACACATCAAAGCCCCTTTCATCTGACAGCTCCAAGGTGAGAGTTCCAACTTTGGAGTGCTTCCAGCTACGGCTCTCCATCTCTGTGAAGCACCTTCATTTGCTTCATGAAAACCTTCGATCATCTATAATGTGGTCCGGTGAAACCCTTTAATGTGACAGGCCTGCCTGTTGCCCACTGGCCTGGCCGTTTATTGGGATATCTGCTGAAAAGCCTAAACTTGCCGGATGCCGCGATGTGAGAGTCACGGTGGGATTCCTGGCTATTTTCCGTTTGAGAGCCGGCTGTTTGGTCTACGAGAGCTCCTGTGTGTCCCCAGCTGCCATTTATGCCAATTGCCTCTTTCAGGAATGTAGATGGGCCCGGCCGGTTGACCGCAGAACCCAGCAAAGGCACTGAAGGGTGCAAATGGTGCCTCTAGTCAGTAAATTCATATAGTTAATCTGTCCAGTTGACCTGTCTTGAAATAGTAGTAGAGTTGAAGCTACCTCACAGCTTGCTAAGCTAGAATGAAATGCAAGTCTTATGCCAGGTGTCCTCATTCTTATCAGGAAAGGGCCAGTGTGGGTGCTGGCTTTTGTTCCAACCAAGCAGTAATGCGCCTGATTCTACCAATTAACATCCATAGCAAAGACTCTTGTGGTTGATTAGTAGAATCGGGTGTGCAGCTGCATGGTTGAAACGAAAGCCTGCACCCAGACCGGTCCTTTCTGGGTAAGGCTGAGGACCCCTGTCTAAGGCGCTCCCCGAAGCAGGATCGCTCGGCACGACGCCAGCGAGTCTGCCCTGCGAGCCTCTCCGTGAGTCAATGGGCAGACATCCCATAATAAACACATCCCCTTCTCTCCTGGCAGCTGTGCAGCAGGTCCTGGACACTCTGAGTGACAGCACCAGCTCCACCACCGCCAATGACCTGGACCTCATCTTCCTCAAGGGCATCATGGAGAGCCCGGTGGTAAGTCGGTCCGCCCCGACGCGGCGCAGCGGCGGTCAGAGCCGCGCCCCCGCGCTTTGATCTGCCGTACGTACGCTCCGCCGCTCCCTCGCACGCTGCGCCAGAGCGCTGTCTGTCTAAGCTGCTGTAGGGGCACCGTAGTCTGTCTGAATCATTATTAACAGGGCGTAATGAGTCCCTGAGAGTTTGCACTGAGATTTATCTGTGTGAGCCGCTCGGGATGAAGAGCTGCTGAGCAGATCGGCCCCTATTAAACAAAAGCAAATGGCAGCTTGCGTACGTGAAAAAGGTTAATATCTATAGAGAGGGATCACGCGGATGTTAGCCAAAAACCATGTAGGGAATTTTGTGTGCGTGTGTGCATGTGTGCGTGCGTGAGTGATTTTTGTGGCTGACTGGCTGATTGTTTTTCAAGAAGAGCGAATACTGGCTTTGCTATAAATGGCTACCATTTTTTCTGAAATTGAGGGAAAAAAAACAAGAA
Source organism: Anguilla anguilla (assembly GCF_013347855.1). Lineage (NCBI taxonomy): Eukaryota > Metazoa > Chordata > Actinopteri > Anguilliformes > Anguillidae > Anguilla > Anguilla anguilla. The sequence continues at coordinate 17,590,411 of NC_049217.1, forward strand.
CATATTATGCCTTCATCAAAGCTGCAGAAAACAATTTAAATGGGAGAGTAAAAAATGCCACTTCAATTTCAAAGCAGCAGCGGAGAAATTATAGCCTGTTATCAATTATTGATAGCTTTAGCATTTAGGCCTGTATTTGAACACAATAAAAGCTGGGGTGCACTGAATGGAAATTACTGAAGGGCAGCCTATCGGAGAGGCTGTGCTTTCTTGCAGAAGTAAAATGGTCGAATCACAGGTGCTTCACAGAATCTCACGGCCGCAGATGCTGCGTATAGAAACGTAGCATGCTAAAGCTAGTAACGGCTAGTCAGTTAGCCTTTAATGTGTAGGGCGCTAACGCATTGCCAAACAGAAAACAATGTATGCTACCGCAGTCAAGCTGTGATTTGTTTTAAACACGCCGCTCTCCTGCAGGTTAATGTGCATTTACACTGAAGGGTTAACACTGGAACGGGCACGCGTTTCTGCAGTTCCACAGGCCTGCTGGGGTCTTGAGTTTGTGTGCGACCCCACGCTTTCCCCACTGCTGTAATTGAGTGGTAATGATCCAAGCGATGGCCTTATATGTAATTATGTAAATCTGAGGTCACGTGTTCCTCTGGGGTCTCTGCGGAACGGGTGAAAAGGCAATCGTTCGCCAGTGCAGTTTGCTAGCGGTTTTGTCTAGACGTTTTTCTTACTGCGCAGTTTTTGATGAAGGTGAAACAGTTGAGCCAGTGTGTAATTAATATTTATGATGCTATTTTACAAAGGTGAAGAAGTCCACCGATATTGCTCAGAACGTCTCTTCTGATATCTTGACATTTGGAGGTGCACAACCTGAAATTCAGCTGCGGTTTCAAAATCACAAAATCCTGAGTTCTGTGTCCCGCGATCTTGCTGAAGATCTCCCGTGATCTCCTGCGATCTTGTGATGTCAGGATAACCATGTTAGTAGTATAATAGTAGTATATAGGGGCGACTTAGCTCAGGAGGTAAGACCAATTGTCTGGCAGTCGGAGGGTTGCCGGTTCAAACCCCCCCCGCCCAAGTGTCCTTGAGCAAGACACCTAACCCCTAACTGCTCTGGCGAATGAGAGGCATCAATTGTAAAGCGCTTTGGATAAAAGCGCTATATAAATGCAGTCCATTTACCATAATAATATTGACTGATTACCCTGGGATAACAATTTCCCAAGATGGTAACGACACCGGTTGAGACAGATTGGCAGGTGGATGGCTTTTAAGCAGGGTCCTCAGCGTGACTGAAGAAACCTTGAGGGTGGGGGACGGGGGGCGGGGGGGTCGGAGGTCACGGAGCAGTGAGAAGTCTGGGGGTGTCTGGCTGTCAGGGAGGATGTGTGGACTCGGAGCCCTGTGTAAGCGGCTAGCCTGAGCGCGAGGCTAATAAACATGCATCCCCACCCCGCTGCCCCTGGGACAGCTGACCTTGGCAGATGCAGGTCGGCCTTAATTACCGCTCTGCATTTTCAGCAGCCCGACAGCCCAAGTGGCCCTGGGCCCGTCTGAACACCTTATTTTGCAAGCCGGTCCGCGCTCCCCTCACGGGAACGCGGGGCCGTGATTGGCCCCCCCGGCGGCCGTTCATTTGCATGGGGTGAGCTCATTGGCTAATGAGGATGGTGTGTGGGGCCCCTGAAGTGGGATTTCTCTTTCTCCATTTCCATCTGGCCTCTAAGTAGAACTGACAGCTTTTTCAGAGGGAAATTGGAGCATAGAAATGAGCATGGGGAGGCGAATGACCCTGCATGGTCAGTAGTACACGCTGCTCACGCCAGCCAGCCATTGTATTTGTACAGATACAGAAATGCATCTCGCCAAAACGTGGTGGACAAACAGTCACACAGTAACCTTTTCCCCCGTCTGAAACAGTGCAGCCCCTAGTGAAACCAAAGCCCCTCAGGCTGTCATTTTCATGATTCACGCTGCACTGTTTGTTTACAGCTGTGAGAGCTTTCACGGGGCAACTGTCTGGCCACATTCGGAGTATGTTTTCGGCTTTCTGCTGTGCGCGCAGTACGGTTAAATAAGCGTTTATCATAACCGTGGCTCAATTTAACGCGAGGGTTTGTGATTTTCTTATTTCGCCTAGCTCAGTGGTCGCTGAAATTAATTTGATAAGCCGCGTTTGCGAATAAAATGTTTTTGTGAGTCGACGTTAAGGAAGGAAATGGACGCCTGAACGACGAGGATGTTTTTGGGAACGGAGGCTGTGTGGTTGGGCCAGGGAAGTCTTCCCCGGGCGACCGGTTCTGGGAACGGGCCGAGCGGGGGGGGGAAAGAGAGAAGAGCGGCGAAGGCTCGCTGGAGCGCCGCTACGCTAGGGGTCCCTCCGGGCGCCTCGTTAAGCGGAGCTCACCGGAACTCGCCGGAAAGCCCGCCTGTGGCGCCAGCCCCGTCAGACGAGCCAAACCCTGTTGGACCCTCGTTGGGCGGCCCGTCTGTTCTGGACGTCCCCCCGTCGCCCTGCCCCTGTCCGATCCGCCGGTGCTCCTCCGGTGCGGCTCGGCGTCTCCTCGTTCACCGGATACCCCGGCGGTTTCTCCGATGCCAGACCGCCTGGAAGCCGCTGACACAATGGGGTCAGCCTGCCTTTCAGTGTGGCTCAGCGGGGGCCTGGTCCCTGTTCAGAAGCAGCCTGCTCTGCGGTGCACGTCTGACGGGTGACAGGGAGGTCGTGCGTCCAGGAGCCGGACTAGTGAGGAACGCCTGCGTCGAATTCCCGCGCGGCTACCTCTCTGCATAATCACCGCCAGAATCTGATTGGCCGCTCAAATCACAGTTCCCTGCATTCTCGATCCACTTTTATTCCCCAGGTCGTCACTGAGCGTGACAGTCGACTTCTGAGATGACCTACTGGGTTAAACAAAGTGGGCTTGAATTGAATGGGTTGAATTGGATTTTTACCCAGGGGCCTGAAAGACTGACCGTGCATTGTGTGCCCTTCGGAGGCTGGGGGGGTGAGGGTCGGGGGGGTGGGGGGTGCCATGATGACAGCTGGCTCCTCCAGGTAGCGCCCTTCGTGTCTAGCGCTGCTCCCCGCCCCATGGCATCCACGTAATCCCCTGGATTACCGAAAGTCACGCCCCGGGCTACTGAATAAACACAGGAGGGCGCGTGAGCAGGCCCCCCCGTGAGCAGGCCTGGCGGGGCGTTCTGCCCTATCGCGTCGGACCACGCGTACTTTATCTCAGCTTTAATTCAGCGTCTGTTTCAGCGACCGGTGTCAATCAACCAGTTTCTTTTTCTTTTTTTTTTTTAACAAGGACTTCATAAAAGCAAAGTAGACTGTCTTGTAGTAGAATAGAGTGCTATTAGAATAGAAGAATCATTCTCAGATAATTGAATGTTGTAGGAGCTCAGCCAGGGAAATTGGCCAGGCAGTTGATCAAGCGCAGAGATCAGAACCCTTAAAGAGCTGGTGTGTAGAAGTGGCACTAAATGCTAAACCAGATTTGCACTCACAAAAGAAACCTATTACAGTGATGAGTGAGCTTTGTCTGGAATGGCAGGGTGTGGGTCTCGGTGCAGCCCCTGGTGCATTTGGTAGGGACAGCGGGTAAAGGTGACATAAGTGCCCCTGCCCGTTTTTAATGCCTGGGTGCTGATGAGGAGCAGGGAGGGAGGCTGACGGTGTCGCTGTCCGTGGTGCTGGCAGGCCCCGGAGAACCCGGAGGAGATGAGGCTGGAGGCGGTGCGGGACAACAACGTGGAGCTGGTGCAGGAGATCCTCAGAGACCTGAACCCCTTCACACACCACAGCCAGGCGGCCGCAGAGCTCGCCCGCATCCTGAGCGAGCCGCACTTCCAGGTGGGTTCACACACACGCAGGCTCACACACACAGATACACACACACACACACACACACACACACGCAGGCTCTCACACACAGATACACATACTCACTCACATACACACACACACGCAGGCTCACACACACAGATACACACACACACACACACACACACACACACGCAGGCTCTCACACACAGATACACATACTCACTCACATACACACACACACGCAGGCTCTCACACACAGATACACATACACACACACACGCAGGCACACACACACAGATACACATACTCACTCACATACACACACACACGCAGGCACACACACACACGCAGATACACATACTCACTCACATACACACACACACACACAGGCTCTCACACACAGATACACATACACACACACACGCAGGCACACACACACAGATACACATACTCACTCACATACACACACACACGCAGGCACACACACACACGCAGATACACATACTCACTCACATACACACACACACACACACACACAGGCTCTCACACACAGATACACATACTCACTCACATACACACACACACGCAGGCTCTCACACACAGATACACATACACACACACACGCAGGCACACACACACAGATACACATACTCACTCACATACACACACACACGCAGGCACACACACACACGCAGATACACATACTCACTCACATACACACACACACACACACACACACAGGCTCTCACACACAGATACACATACACACACACACGCAGGCACACACACACAGATACACATACTCACTCACATACACACACACACGCAGGCACACACACACACACACAGATACACATACTCACTCACATACACACACACACGCAGGCACACACACACACGCAGATACACATACTCACTCACATACACACACACACGCAGGCACACACACACACGCAGATACACATACTCACTCACATACACACACACACATGTACACATACACAGATAGACACACTCACTCACTCATATATATATATATATATATATATATATATATATATATATATATACACTCACACATGCACACACGCATACAAACACACACACACACACACACATACACTCTTATAGACCCGTCTAACAATAAAGAAGAAAGGTAATCACAGCATAAACATCAAAAAGCAGCTCATTTTGTTCAGTGTATGGGAAGGATAAGAACTGAACATGTCTGATATGTCAGTCATCTCTGATTGCACTGTGATTGGTCCCCCAGTCCCTTCTGGAGACTCATGACTCTGTGGCCTCCAAAAGCTATGAAACCCCGCCTCCCAGCCCCTGCGCCTTCATGGACGCCACCATCAGCACCCAGCCGGTGCCCCCCGACGCAGTCAGGATGGTGGGCATTCGCAAAGTGTCCGGTGAACACCTGGTGAGTCCACCGCACAGCCTGCTCTGGTGCCGGAACATTCTGCTGTCATCTCGTCGGCTGCCCGTTCAGTGCAGTCATTCACTGAATCACTGGCTCTTAAACCTTTTAATATCGGGGCCCACATTGGAAATGTAGCACCTTTCAGCGGCCATCACACTCCAGCATAGCGTACTGGACTACAGACTCATTCTGGGACCCACCTCATACCCTCCTGCCACCCGTTTTGGGTCCCCAGCCGTAGTTTAAGAACACTGCTTTAGATTGTTCATCTGGGTAGCAGAGGCCTTACAAAGCAACTAAAGAGCTATCGCTGTGGCCGTGTCACCTCCCGTGGGATTTTAGGAAAAGCTTTCAGCCGACAAGACTGGAGTTTAGTTCAGGCTTTATCATAATTCCTCTCTCAAGCTCTCGGTTTCAAATTTGGAATCAGGAATAAAAGAAGAAATTTTCAATGAGATTATTAAGTTGAGAACTTCAATTAGAACGTAGTTTAGTCTCTCACTTAATAGAATCACATCTCCTTCTAAGGAGCAGAACATTCTCACTGCCAGGAGATCTGTCCTGCTTCTGCTTGGTCTGTAGTTTTGGAATTTTTTTTGGAACAGCAGACAGTGTCACGTTATTTGAAAGAATTCTGGCAGATGCAGTCATACCCCACCCAGGTGACATTAGCTACACTGTTCTGAGCTAAACCCGTCACCCTGGTCAGTATGAAAGCCCCGTTGTTCAGTGTTGTGTGGACCAGCGCGTACCGGCTGGCGTTGCACTGTTGAGTGACAGTATGAACGGGTGACCCATCCGGCTGGTGGACCCGGTGAGAGTATGACCGGGTGATCCATCCGGCTGGTGGACCCGGTGAGAGTATGACCGGGTGCTCCATCCGGCTGGTGGACCCGGTGAGAGTATGACCGGGTGATCCATCCGGCTGGTGGACCCGGTGAGAGTATGACCGGGTGATCCATCCGGCTGGTGGACCCGGTGAGAGTATGACCGGGTGATCCATCCGGCTGGTGGACCCGGTGAGAGTATGACCGGGTGATCCATCCGGCTGGTGGACCCGGTGAGAGTATGACCGGGTGACCCATCCGGCTGGTGGACCCAGTGAGAGTATGACCGGGTGATCCATCCGGCTGGTGGACCCAGTGAGAGTATGACCGGGTGACCCATCCGGCTGGTGGACCCGGTGAGAGTGTGACCGGGTGAGAGTATGACCGGGTGACCCATCCGGCTGGTGGACCCGGTAAGAGTATGATCGCGTGACCCGTGGCGTGCGCGCTTGCGTGTGTCGTGACAGGGCGTGACGTTCCGCGTGGAGAGCGGGGAGCTGGTGATCGCCCGGATCCTGCACGGCGGGATGATCGACCAGCAGGGCCTGCTCCACGTGGGCGACATCATCAAGGAGGTCAACGGCAAGGAGGTGGGCAACGACCCCAAGGTCCTGCAGGAGATGCTGCAGGAGGCCAGCGGGAGCGTGGTGCTCAAGATCCTCCCCAGCTACCAGGAGCCGCAGCCCCCCCGCCAGGTGAGCCGCCGGCCACGCCCACCCCTGCCCTCTCAGGTCAGCTCCCTGCAAACCCATCCACCAGCCACCTACAGCCAAAACCACCTGCAGCCAAAACCACCTGCCTCCAGAACTGATCCTAAATCAGTTTAAGCCTCTGACCCGACAATGATTGGGGTCAGCGCCGGAGGTGGATAATCTGATCCTGGCTTGCTCGTTTCGAGGCTGTGATTTAGTGGCTTTCCATGGGCTGTAATTGTGGCTGCCAAAGCAATCTGCCGTATATTCAGGAGCATAGCTTTAGTGCAGCTAGCAGTAGCAGTAACAATAGCCTGCCCATGGATGAGTGCGCAAGGCCTTTTGTAGAGGCAAGATTTGTGAATGTGGTCTCAGAGCAGACAAATCGGGGAAAGAAAGTTTTTGGTTTATTGAGTGCATAGGTAGACAGTCGATGTGGTCCAGGCCTGGTACGCATCTCACAGGCAGATTGATTTGTCCTCAGCTCTCGGTCGGTTTGGACCCGCTCCCAGAAGACCTTGGCACTGGGGAGTGGTGATTTTTTTGCGTGGTTGGGACGGTGATAAAGGCACAACAGACCGGACAGCCATTTGCAGATCAACTTTGACCCCAATCGGCGATCATTGTTCTGTCGTTTTCCGGGGGTCCTTTCATCTCCTAACTGGTCCGAGGAGGCAGTTGTCATGGTAACGGCATCCTTCGCCCAATCGGAGGCAGGGGAGCGAAGCCTGGGAGAAATTTGTCTGTGGTTTGTACGTTGGCGTCATCGCCCGTCCCAGTTTCGGGCAGGGTGGCGGGGGCGCGGCCCAGTTTCCAGAAAGGGGGGACCACATGTCAGGATGAATAGCCAGTAGAAAATGAATGAGAATGAAGCAGAATACTTTTGATTTATTTATTTATTCTTTTTTTTTTTGTTGCACTTATTCACCCTGATGCCAAATGACCAGCACTTGAAGAGGGCTCTCGCCCACAGCAGCTGGTAACCTGTGCGAACCCGGGCTGTTGTTAGGAGAAACGAATGCCATGGTAACCTGAGGCACTCTGGCCAGCTCGCACTCACCCTACCCCTGGCGGGATGAAGCAGATTGTGCGCCATCTAGTGGAGCCCTGAAGCTGCAAACAGGCACGCTCCAAAGCCCCACTTCTCTGAAGGACTCCAGGCTCAAGCTGTTTTCGGTAGATGTAAGCCAGGCTGTTCCTTTTGCTGTCATGCTGAAAGCACCAGCTGGGCAGATGGCTTCCTCCGTTCCCGCCAACCACGGGCTTTGGGCGGGCGGGCAGGCAGGCAGGCGAGCTGCAGCCACTGCTAGCGTTGCCCTCGCAGAGTTAGCGTTAGCGACAGCGCCACGCTCCGCTCGTACCCCAGTGAAATGCCTCCTCCGGTTGTCATGGATACCATCCCCGGCAGTGCGGCGCTCTCTGCATCTCTCCTTTTGTTACCCCTTTTTATTACTGGGGGGGGCGGGGGGGGGGGGGGTAGTCGGGGCTGTGCGAATGTGACTGTAAATGTAAGGGCTGCAGAACATCTGGTTCCTCTGTCAGGAACTTAATCAGAAGGCCGCGATGAAACATCCCGCTTTTCTAATCCTTTGTTCTTGGATTTGCACGTTGACTCGACTCGAGGGCGCGGTAACACGGTCCCTTCTGTCTGCGGAGGTCTCGTCGTGTCGGCCGTTTCCCTGCATCCCCGTCTCCGGCTCGACTCCGCGTTTTCATAGAGGAAGACGTGCGCGCTGGGTTCGATGAAGCCGGATGAAAGAAAGGATTATCTACTTGTCATTACTCATTAGTCACTTCAGATGGTGCCACGAAAAAAATTCTTTTGTGAACCGTCGCCGTCGAGATTTATTTCGTAATGCCAAATGTCGCTGTCATGAAGGTACAGACTGTATTTTTCAAAGTCTGTTCATTTAGTGAGGTTAAAAGAGAGGGAAACACTAAGGCTCTGATGGACTGATGTGCAAACTTTAAACTACATCTTAGAACTGACAACAAATATCCATTTATCTAAGTAAGTAAATTAATCTGGTTGGCTGTGTATATGTTAATCCTTTAACCCAGTGGATCTCGGACCTCTCATCAGGTACCCCCTGCTGGATCCAGGTGTTTGACGTGCTCCACCTCAAGCACACCTGATACAGCTAATCAAGACCCTAATTAGTTGCATCAGGTGTGCTGGAGATGGAACGCATCAAATACCTGGATCCAGCTGGGGGTACCCAAGGAGAGGTCAGGGGACCACTGGCTTAATCCAAAAGGTTGATGGGGTCCAGGTTCGAGCTGCATTCAGCGCGCGGCCGTCGCTTGGCTGGGTTTTAGTGGGCCGCGATAGTCTGAGAAAGTCGCTGTTCTGTCCCGCCCCCTCCCTCTTGCAGGTGTTCGTGAAGTGTCACTTTGAATATGATCCCGCCAATGACAACCTGATTCCCTGCAAGGAGGCGGGACTCAGGTTCAGCAGTGGAGACATACTGCAGATCGTCAACCAGGAGGACCTCAACTGGTGGCAGGTGAGGAGTGTGCGGAGGTTAGGGCCTCCTCCCACTCCACTCTAATACAGTCAGCTTTTCACCGCTTCTCTTAAGCCTGTAACTGGTTTATAGTAGCTGACTGTAGTGGTGGTAGCAGACTATACTACTATATTTGTAGCTGACTTCTATTTCTTAGGGGGACTTTGTGTCTTAGGGTCCTGTTTATATGGGGTATTTTAGGGCTCTGTTTGTAAGGGGTAAGGGGGTATTTTAGGTCCCTGTTTGTAAGGGGTAAGGGGGTATTTTAGGTCCCTGTTTGTAAGGGGTAAGGGGGTATTTTAGGGCCTTGTTTGTAAGGGGTAAGGGGGCATTTTAGGACCTTGTTGGTAAGGGGGTATTTTAGGTCCCTGTTTGTAAGGGGTAAGGGGGCATTTTAGGACCTTGTTGGTAAGGGGGTATTCTAGGGCTCTGTTTGTAAGGGGTAAGGGGGTATGTTAGGTTCCTGTTTCTAAGGGGTAAGGGGGTGATTTAGGGACCTGTTTGTAAGGGGTAAGGGTTGTTTTAGGGCCCTGTTTGTTAGCGGGTGTTTTAGGGACCTGTGTAAAAGTGTCTCGTCTCGCCTGTAGGCGTGTCATGTAGAGGGGGGTAGTGCTGGGCTCATCCCCAGCCAGCTGTTGGAGGAGAAGAGGAAGGCCTTCGTGAAGAGGGACCTGGAGCTGGCAGCCGCAGGTACTGCTAGGCCTGGCACCACAGAAACGGACACCGTGACTTCCACACAAACGTTTGTGTGTTGTGTGTTTATCGTGCTTTCACGTTTTCCTTACTTTGAATGGCGTACATTTTCCTTACAGTTTCTGAATAGTGAGATACGAAGCGCATTAAAATTTTATTTTTTGAAATTTTAGCATTATGCTGTACTATTTCTGCCCTTCCTAGGGGGAAAAAGCTGTCCCTGTGCAACACTGACCCCTAGTGGAGCTTTACTGTCACTGCCAAACCTCGGCAGTCTAGTAGTAATGTGAGCCACCATCAGAGGACTATGCAGCATTGCATTCTGCACATCCAGACAGAAAGGCTTTCTCCGCATGTTACCGATGTTAATATCCCTCTGTTTGTGTTGAGTGCAGGGGGTGTATTGTGTAGTTATACCTGAGTGTAATACCTATGTTTTCCTGGCAGGGGCGCTCTGTACTGGCATGGGTGGGAAGAAGAAAAAGAAGATGATGTATCTGACAACTAAGAACGCAGGTTGGTGTTTTTCGTTTGTCTGTTGAATAATTATGAACCAAAACTGCTTTATTGACTTAGGTTTGGGCCAGTGGGATCTAAAATGGTGCAGAACATTGTTCATGTTTTTACTGATATTGATTTTGCATAAAAACTCAAATTCCTGAACTTTCCCTCCCTCTCCCTGTCTGTTTTTGTGCGACTATTAATTGGCATAAATCATATTTCTCTCGTAATCTCTTCTCTTGTGCTCACGCACTTGTTCGCTCGCTCTCTCGCTCTCTCTCTCGCTCAGAGTTCGATCGCCACGAGCTCCTGATCTACGAGGAGGTGGCGAAGATGCCCCCGTTCCGCAGGAAGACTCTGGTTCTGATCGGGGCGCAGGGCGTGGGCCGCCGCAGCTTGAAGAACAAGCTGCTGGTCTCGGACCAGCTGCGGTACGGCACCACCATCCCCTGTGAGTACGGCACGGCGCAGACCGGCACGCGGCCCGGCCCATCAACACATCTCATGTTCTGATATTTTTTGATGGCCGCTTTCAGTCTGGGCCCTTGGAATCGTCCAGGGAATCGTCCGTTGGATCAGATGTTCCTGCAGTATTAAAAATAGCACAGGAACATACGGTGCTATGTTCCTGTACTATTTTTAATGTATGCGGAAGGAAATGTTTTGTGTCCATCCATTGAACAGTAGAACTCCTGCAAGCTTGAATCGGTCTCATTCTGTTGTTTATTTCTCGTTTACACATGGAAGGCTGTTTGATAACGGCATAGTTTGTCAGTTATATTACTGGCCCTTAACCTCCGATACATCCCCGTTCCCCCAGACACCTCCAGGAAGCCGAAATCGGGCGAGAAGAGCGGGCAGATGTACAGCTTCGTCTCCCGCAGCGAGATGGAGTCGGACATCAAGAGCGGCCGCTACCTGGAGCACGGCGAATACGACGGCAACCTGTACGGCACCAAGATCAGCTCCATCCACGAGGTGGTGGACGCGGGCAGGGTCTGCATCCTGGACGTCAACCCGCAGGTCTGAGCCAATGAGGCTTCGCGATCGCAAAAATGGGCGGGGCCGATTACGTCGTAAATCTGTGGGCTGCTGGCTTTAGACCGATCGTTCTGTCTCAAGTGCACCAGGCTTTTGCCGTTTCGTTGGCTCCTACGAACAGAAAAGTGAAGTGAGGCAGCCGCACTCTATTTCTGTTTCATCTTTTGCCTTTATTCAGATTTGCGTTTCAGCATCAGCTGCTGAGTTGTTGTGAAACATTTCTCACGCTGGAATGCGTCTAATTAGGCCCCCCGGGGCCCCTTTTATTATCACTGGAGTTTCTGCTTCCCACTGCTGGACTGCCCACATAAACGAGGACAGAATGGGCGATGTGCAGTTAATCAGCGCAAATATATGATAGATAGCAGATAGATAAATAATGGGTAAATATACACGTCAGTAGCCAAAGTCAGTGAATGCCTCACATCACAAAAACTACTCCGAGGTGAATGGTACTTAAGATTACAACCTTTTTGGTCCAATTTTTTATATTGTCTTCTCCTGTGGATAGTAATTCCTGGAAATTTCTGCAGTCCATGTGTGTGAGATGATTCTGATCCGTGGTGCATAATCCCAATCCGGGGATTGTAATCTCAGAATATAATTTCAGATTGCCTATCAGCGTAGCCCTCGCGGAATCTTATCGCCGCCCTCGTTTCCGTAGGCGCTCAAAGTCCTTCGGACGTCGGAGTTCCTGCCGTTCGTGGTGTTCATCGAGGCGCCCGACTTTGAGGTCCTGAAGGCCATGAACCGCTCCGCCATCGAAGCGGGAATCGGCACCAAGCAGCTGACGGTAGGCAGAGTGAAGCCATGCGCCATGTTCTCCTTGAGTTGCTCATATGTCACTGAGTTGAGTATGATGCTGATGTGTTTATACAGGTTTGATGTCAGTACGGTGTGTGAGTGTTAGGCGGTTGATGGCAGTATAGGGTATGTGTGTTTGGTTGATGGCGGTGCGGTGTGTGAGTGTTTTGATAGTGGCTAACCCAAACGACCCCCCCCCACCCCCCACCCCCATAGGACAGTGAGCTGAAGAGGACGGTGGACGAGAGCCGGAGGATCCAGAGGGCCTACGGCCACTACTTTGACCTCACCATCATCAATGACAACCTGGAGGGCACTTTCCGGGCCCTGAAGGCCTCGCTGGAGCAGCTGGGGGCGCAGCAGCAGTGGGTGCCCGTCAGCTGGGTATTTTAGCAGCGGCCACGCCCGATCAGCAGGCGCAGGCTGAAAAAAGAGAGGGGGGGGAGAGAGAGAGAGAGGGGGGGGGGGGCGTCGTCCAGTTTGGTACAGCACAAGCCTCAAACAGATTTGGGAGCCAGCGAAGGACGTCCGAGCAATCCTGATGGAGAAACCACTGAAGCCGATCTCTGAGAGCCTCCCCTACTGGCTGGCGGACCAAATTGGCAGTCAAAATCCATCAGGATTTCACCCTCAGACTTTTGTACAAATATCCTTTTTCAGACATGGTTTTTAATTGTATTTTTAATTTTGTAAAACAAAGAGCATACTTCTCTATCTATATCTGTATCTTTGAGCAAGATGTATCAAAAGTAATATGAGGCGCAGCGTGCATGTGAGTGTGTGTGTGTATGTGTATGTGTGTGTGTGTGTGTGCGCATGCGTGCTTGGGTTAGTATTTATTTACAGATTGGGCTATAGTGCTATGTGTCTTTTGGTGTTAAAGCTGACCATGTCTCAGTGGTTATTGTTTCAATAGAGGGAAACTTCTCAATCTCTTCTGAAATGGGCAATACTTAATCTGCAGTGTTGACAATGAGCAGTGTTAGTTTAGTCTCTAAGTGGTCAGAATAAATATACCAATTGTACAGGACTGAAACATAATAGATTTTAGGGCTTATGGTCACATACCATATGTTGTAGTTGTAAATACACACACACATATACGGACATATGCACACATATATAGACACATCCCTGTTCCACTTACGAATCTGTTGGCATTAAATATATCGCTTTGAAGGAGGGTTTCTCCCCCTCCTCAGGCACAAATGTTGGTTTCTTCCCAAGAATTTCACACATTGCATTCATTATTCTGTACATTCAAATATTGGTCAAGAACTGGATGTTCAGTTTTCATCATATTGAAAACACAATGCATGGCACTTACAATATACGGACACACAAACACCGACTGTAAACCTACGGTAGCAACTTCTAGCAAGTGAGGAAAAAATACGTCATTTTTGTTTGTGTTTGTCGCTGGACACTAGTACTACCTCACTGGACGTTTTGTTTCGGTAGTACAGTGTGGTGTGAGACAGTTATGTCAGCATTCTCTTTTACTTTCTTCCTGGACATCATGTAAAGGACTGTGGAGGACCTCTTTATGAACAGAAAGCAGCAGAGCTTAGATCACATGCCTGTCTGTCTGACACAGAACTGCTAGAGATGCCCTATCAGCGATTCGCTCTCTGCCTCAAGCAAATTGTACATCTGTTACTGCGTGCTACTTTTTATTTGCCATTTTCTTTGTACGCCATGCTGTATGGAGCTTCTAGAAAATATGAACTGTGATCCCCCCCCCCCTTGTGTTGATTTCTGCTGACTGTACTTTGACATTCCGTGAGGGGATTAACTCATGTTCATCTCTGTTACTGCCAGGAATGACACTTTTTCGTGTGGAAGGTGTGTGTGCGCGTGTGTGTGTGTGTGTGGATGTTAGACACAGATGGAGGGAGGTGGTTGGATTTGGTGGAATGGGACTGGAAGGCTGTGCAGCTTGAGGTGAATGAAGAGGAATGTGAGTAGAATCATAAAGACTGAGTAGAAATTCCATGTGGATGCACAGGTAGTTCATACACATTAGATGTCAAATGTATGACGCCTTTTGGACCAGCTTTTTCAGACATGTGTTTTATTTAATTAACTGGAAGAGCTATAATAGATATCAACCCTACAAAAAATGAACATTAACATGAACATTAATAAAGGAATGTTTTTTCATACAATATCTTAGGAATGTTTCAGCTTATTTTCTTTCATTTCCTTATTTTTCTTATAATATAGTTTTTTTTTTACTGAATATTACTGAGGAAATTTCATTATAATTTTCAAATAATTATTTCATTATTATTTGAGGAAAAAAAATATATTATTTCTGATAACTTCAATAGATTAATAAGTACAATAATTTTGAATATGGTGTCTACTTTTTATCATTTTTTTTGACGATATGTACATGTTTATGTATTATATTGTATTCATGATTTCACTGGAGGAAACGCCACATTTACTGTGCATCACATTTCTAAAAACCAGGGTTGACAACCTGGTGCTGGAATGCCATCTCAGCTCTGTTTGAGGGTTTAATTGATTGGGAGTCTGAGGCTGAATACTCAGAATTTGAATGGCAACAGATGCTGCAAAAAAAAACCAGAGATATCTCCGGTCCTCCAGGAGCCCTGCTCTAAAGGATGCAGAAAGAAGGGTTCATTAACGTGCGCCTTCATTAACGTCATTAGCGGCGTCATTAACGCGCGCGAGTTATCCGGCACAAATGGAGTCCTAGAAAGATCTCTTTAACTGATACGCTCCGTAACTATCTCGAAGATTGTAGAGCTGCTGACGGCGATTCTGCTGCCAAAACAGCAGTCATGCGGCACGGTGGCTCTCCCCCTGAATAATTGCTTAATGCGGTGAAATGGGAGCGCATCATCGGTGTGAACGCAAGTCTTTCTCCAGCGGTTCAAAACCACCGTCTGGAGTCACTCTGCTGGGATCAACACTTAACCACAAACAAGGACGGTTAGATGATGATGTCACTAGTCTTTGCAAGTTTCTGCCCGTTTCATCACTCGGGAGTAACGGGAATGTGGAAAGCGGAAATTAACAAGGAAGAGGTAATGAGGGAAAGGCAGTGTTTTGTGGGAACAAGCCGTCGATGTGCTCGTCTACAATCACGTTAACACTAAAGGACGATATTACCTTTTATTTGTTAATCTGTTCATTTGGCCCCCGAGCCGTTGAACAGCTCTGCTTTAAAGCAAGTACTAACTCCTAGCCTATCTTGCATTCAGGGTGAGTTCGTCCTGAAGAAAAATTAGGAGTCTTGTAATGAACTAATACGCTGTGGATAAGATGCGTATCAGAAAAGCGTGGAAAGAATTTTTAAAGGCACTTTCCATTTACATGTTTTTGTTGCCATGTGTCCCTGGGGAAATTTTATCAAGATTGTATCTAGCTGAATCCTATTTATAATTACGGCTAAGTCTTTACACGTTTGTGCTTTGGGAGTGCACACAAAAGCATTACTGAAACTGGGAGCATCCACAGCTGCTATATTCTGAGCAACAAATAATGTGTGATTGCATACTGAATGGAGTCACAGAAAGCATTCAGTATTAAACTGAAATGAATACAGGTTTATTAGAATGTACACACTAGAATATACGCACAACTAACACCCACAGTCTCATATTTGTACTTGTTCAATTATTGAACCACAAGAGAATGTACGCTATGCGTTCATAATTGTATTTGTGTGTGTCCTTCTTGGAAATGCAACATGAATCGACGTTAATACAAGAATATATGAATACATAAGAATATATGCCAAACCTCCAGCACAGTACAGGCCCGCTTGATGCTTATGCCAGTAGCACCATTTAGATATTGAAACTGTGAGAATGGCAAGCAGTCTGGAACTGGAAGCCAACAACAGAAATAACTTTTATTAAAGTGCCAAAAAAGAACTAAAAATAATAATATACTATTAATGATGTGCAAATACTAAAAACAGGGAAATGTATCCCCAAATGTTTTCTTCCTACTATTGCTTGCCCTTAGTCTTTCTTTACCCCAAGCCTTTTTTTTCCTGAGCTGACTGAGCTTAAAATAGGTTTACCCCTTCAGAACATACCATTACCAAAATCAAAATCAATGACCGAAACCGAAGCCATTAAAAAACCTTTTTTTTCTCATCAACACATACAACATGAAAATATACAAACAACGCATTCAACAGATAACCCCAATCCCGCTACAAAGACATCACAATTACATAAAATGTTGATTTCCCCCTCTGTGAAAACTAATTTCATGTGAACTACACCTCCCATAATGCATTAATCGTCATGTACAAGTACAGTCTTTGAGTGCAGCACACTCCTTTGCCCGAGTGCAGCCTAGAGTACTGCGGTAGCCAACTCTGTTCCTGGAGATCTAGCGTCCTGTAGGTTTTCACTCCCACCCTAGCAATGCACACCTAATTAAATAGCTAGAGATCTTGTTCAGATGCTAATCAGTAGAGTCTGGTGTACCAAATTAGAGTTGAAATGAAACCTACCAGATGGTAGATCTCCAGGACCAGGGTTGGTTCCGCTGCTATGGTACGCTTGCTGCAGATGCTTTGAGGGGAAGAAGTGAAGTGCAAGACCAGGAATTCATAGACCTTACTGTGATGTAAAGGTAGTGTGTGCACCCACTAAAATGTATATAAATAGCTTGCATGTACAGTATAACAAGTAGAAATGGGAAATTTAAAAAAAAAATGCAAACCCTCAAGGTTCTCATGTTCATTTACTTTGGAGCATTGATTAAAGCAGTGCTTCTAATCCCTGGTCCTGAGGACCCACTGTGTATGCTGGTTTTTGTTCCAACCACAGTAACAAGCTCTGCATTTTAATGTGCTGCTAACTGTTCTTAATTAGACACTAATTGTTCTTAATTAGGCTTTTTACATCTACTGAAGGATGATTTACCTTCTTAAAGCCACATTATGCCAGAAACTGCTAAGTATACCATAAAATAAATGTCCCATATTCATATCCCAGGGATTTCAATTGTCACCATTTGTGTAAATTGAATAGAGTATACTGACAGCAAATGGCCAAACCTGAATTATGCTGATATAAGTTTAACCACACCATTATCGTAAACCTTAAACACATTTTCAACAACCTTAATTGATCAAGAGATTGGCTTTGAGGCGAACAGGTTCGGCTATTTGCTGTCCATAATCTCTATTCATTTTACACAAATAGTTTCAGGTTTCCACACACTCAGTAAATGGGACCCAACTGATTTCCCCTGTCAGTTTCATTAAACCAATTACAAATGGAACCTCTTTCAACTGGAATTACTTGCCGTATAGTACATACAGCACACGAAAGCTTGGAAGCCAGGACCAGAGTTGAGAAACACTGGATTAAAATAACAGACAACTGTTAACCATGATTCCTAGATAAATGAACATGAAACAGACGATGTTTGGGCATATATACAATTATTTACAGGACATGCGCTTCCACTTGCTTCCATGTAGCATGGTGGATGGTAAACATTGGGGTGGATAATTTCATTTTTTCTGAAATGAATCATACAGACAATACTGAAAAAGTTGGCAGAGCCTTGTCAAAATGTTGATCGGATAAAGCACTCTCATAAGTTGAATTTACCAGTTGAAATTACTAGTTTCCCCTTAATTATTTTTTCTTAGAAGCCATCGAGCCAGAAAATGTTTACCCGTGATTCTGACAGCTGACTCCATTTCAAGGTCTCTGCTAAATGCCCTGATTGTTTAGCTGGCTGAAAGTCAGATACTGAGGGAATCTCCAACAGACTGCACCCCTCCATCCTCTGGTCCTGCCCTGTAAGGTTCCTGCACATGCTCCAGATGGCATAAAAACAGGAGTGTTTTGGACCCTCCCCTCCTGCCCCTGCCTTTCCTGCTCTGTCTGTCTGCGCTGGTCGGCATCGTCTGAGGATGTGGCTGTTACTGGGTGTCCTTCTGGTCCTCGCTGTGGTGTTCTTAGTACAACAGTACAGCCGCAGACCCAAAATCTTCTCACTGGAGTCACTGCGGCCACCTGGGCCTCTGGTGCTGGACAAGAAACAGCGGGACAAGGTGTTGAAACAAGGCAAGTTTTATTTTAGTTTTATTTATTTTTAAAAATACATTGGTTTTGTCCCCAGTCTGGGACTGGGCCTTTTTTCCTCTGTTTCAAACTGCTGTCAAACACAGTTCAGTTTTACACACGGTCAACTTTTACCTTGGAGGTAGCGGCTTGGTGTGATGTTTGACCTTAGATTTTGTGTGAACTGGATAGAACCGTTAAATGCAGACGAGGTTTGAGAACCCTGACCGCGGCAGCACCCGCGTGTTACGGTGGCGCTGTAATGCCCAGGTTTCCAGGCGGGCCGCGTGCCGGACAGACTGGACGCTGTTGTCATCGGCAGCGGCATCGGCGGGCTGACGGCGGCGGCGGTTCTGGCCAGGGCCGGGAAACGGGTTCTGGTTCTGGAGCAGCACGACCAGGCCGGCGGCTGCTGCCACACCTTTGAGAAGCAGGGCTTCGAGTTCGACGTTGGTAAGAGATCTGAGCACATGCCAGCGTGTCATTACTAACTTAAACCAAAGTTATTTTGAATGCTCCCGTTTCTGAAGATCAATTTAAGATGAAACTCAACAACGAGGAAACAGTTAATAGAATAGAAACTGCACAAGAAAATTAATCCTTTTAAATCCAAAATGATAAATTGGTATTTCATTTGAGAATCAAAATTTGTCAGGAGCTTGTACTTACCTTTTAAATATTTAGTGCAAAGGTTCCCCTATTCATTCTACACATTTATTTCAGAGGAATGTGCAGAATAAAATTTTCAGAATTGCCCCTTTTGATTTTTTTTCTATGAAGAAACAGTTACAAGGCAAAATAATTCTGTTCAGTTTCAGTGCCCCAGTTCCATTGAAATTGTTGCAATTCAGGTTTTCTGGATGTGTTCTTTTCTATAGGGATAGTGTGAACTGTAAAACTATTTGTGGGATAAGAGAAGACTCCAGAGAACTTAGTAGTCTGGCAAAAGACCTTTTGATATTTTCTCTACACAGTACTTCTCAGGACCTTTATAATATTAACAGTCTGGTTGACTTAGGAATGGGATTTCCGAATGTGTGGCAGTCCTTAGAGCTCCTGGGTTACATTTCTAAGAAGAACAGTAAAACACTTATTTTTTGCTATCTCACTGGCATGTTGTGACATTACCACAACATTGTACCAACGCTGAGAGGGTACGTAGCTTCGACGTTGAGGGTACGTTGTTTTGAAGTTGAAGGTACGTAACTCCAGTGTTGAGGGTACGTTGCTCCAACGTTGAGGGCACGTTGCTTCGACGTTGAGGGTACGTTGCTCTGATGTTAAGGGTACGTAGCTTCGACGTTGAGGGCACATTACGGGTCTCTCGCAGGGATCCACTACCTGGGGCAGCTGCATGAGAACAGCATGCTGAGGGTGGCCCTGGACCAGATCAGCGAGGGCCAGCTGGACTTCGTGGAGCTGGAGCAGCACTTTGACACCGTGGTCATCGGGGAAGGGGAAGAGCGCCGGGACTACCTCATCCACGCCGGCAAAGCCGAGATGGGGCGGAGCCTGAGACGACAGTTCCCCGATGACACGGAGGCCGTGGACCAGCTCATGAAGCTCGTGAAGGTAATTACACGTTCCCTCTCTCCCCCCGCTGTGTCAGGCTCTGTTCAAGGTCTCCTTCTGTTTCCAGCCAGGGAGTTTTGCCTTGCCACTGTCGCCTTAGACCTGCTCTCCTGGTGGGGGGGGATGGGGGACAATGGCCTTTGTAAAAAAAAAAAAAAAAACATAGTAAAAAATAAATAAAAAAACATAACACAAATACATTTGAAAAAAATGGAAAGGTACAGCGAGTCTATGTGCTGAAAGCCTTTTTGAGCCAGAAGATATCTCAAGCCATTATCTGTTGTGTTACAATTTACTACTGCTGTCCCCAAAGTTGGTCAGGGAGAGCCACAGTCTGCTAGATTTTTTCACCTTAAAATCAATAACTTGTTTAGACACAGGAAAGGTGAGTTTGCTGGGTAATCAATGGCTTTAATTGATCAGTTAACCAGCAGACCAAGTGGCTCTCCAATACCAGTGTCAGGGACCACTGATGTTCATGGACTTTTAATGCAATATGTTGTCTTTACTTTTACTGTAGTAAATCTTGGCATTTTAGAAAACTTTTCTTGTTTTTCTGTGTTATTGTTATTTTATGACACTCTTTGGTCGTAATTCCTTTCACATCTCTGCTGCCCACGCCTGGAACACTACAGTCCGCTCTGAAACTCCGCTATCTCAGCACCCCCTTGTTCTCCTTTAAAAGACTTTTACAGACCAAATTTACTGATCATTGCACCTGGTAGCTTCCCCATTGCTTTGTAACTGCTGACTGCCTAGCTTTTTCTATATGTACTGACTCAATGCGATTTTCTGTGTCCCTTTTCTGTTTTATCCCTGAATGCACTATTCTGCACTTAGTTTTTTTCTTTCTTTCTTTTTTTAAAGCAATATTTTATGCATTGTATGACGCATTCTTTCTTGGCCAGATCAGTGTTGTAAATGACCGTGTGTTCTCAGTCACTTTTACCTGGTTGAATAAAGGTTAAATAAAAATAAATTCTGACGATGTCACGCAGGTTGCAGCTCGTCACGTCGCCCTTCTGGCCGTTCTCAAGATGATGCCGGTGACGCTGGTCCGCTTCCTGATCCGGACGGGCATCCTGGGCTGGGTCTCGCCCATATTTCGCCTGGCCACCACCAGCCACACCCACCTGATGGACAGCCTCACTCAGAACAAGGACCTGTGTGCTCTGTCTGCCTACCTTTTCTATGGTCAGTAAGTGTGACGTCACGCTCTGACTCCGAGCCAATCCCTGGCTTAAACACTCTCTGCAGTATTTTAGGGCCATACCTGGATCTCACAGTTCAAGGTTTTTTTGTAATGCTTTGGGGCCACAAAGACATGCTTGTTTAGAGCCACCAATACCCCTTGGCCAACTGGTCTGGCTATCAAAGTTCAAATAACTGTCTTTGAAAACCACTAGCCACCATTTCTTAGGAGCTATGAACTGGTATAAGTTCTGCATTCGCGAGTAAAACTTTTCTATCACATTGTGTCCTTTATCAACTTTAGCTAGAGCAAGAAAGATGTTTTGGTTGCAGGTGCTGTGCTAGCATTTTTTAATGATAGTACAACAACCTAATGCTCTAATTATATTTTCTGTATATTCTGGGTGAGTATGAGCACTCCATGTGAGGGTTATATCTTGTATTCCTTCTTTCCGATGCTCCAGGAGTACCCCCTAAAAACTCAAGTTTCCTCATCAATGCTCTGCTGCTACACCACTACAAGCGAGGGGCCTACTACCCACGTGGGGGGGCCAGCGAGTTCGCCTTCAACATCATCCCGGTCATCCAGAAGACAGGGGGCGCTGTGCTTGTGAGAGCTCCAGTGCAGCGCATCCTTGTGAACCAGGAGGGTGTGGCATATGGTGAGCTTCCACATACAGTATAGACTTGCCCTCGAGCCTTGTTTTGGTTTGCTAGGTGAAGTCTTGTCTTGAACGGTATGTATTAGTGAAGAATGAATTGGGGAGAAACATATAGGTGGTTGCATGTACGTTAATGCTCTTTGACCCCATAACCCCTGTTCATTTGTCAGGAGTAACGGTGCGAAAAGGTCAGGAGGAAATAGAGGTTCTGGCCCCAGTAGTCATCTCCAACGCTGGTATGTTCAACACCTTTGACAAGTTCCTGTCTGCGGATATCCGAGTCAAACCAGGCAAGTATGTCTCATGATCAGGGCCTCCCTCCATGGCCTTCTGCCTGTCAGATTATACCAGTTACAGCCAAACCTTATCAAGTGAATTACAGCAATGATGAGCTCTTAACTTCCTCAAGTATCCATGTCAAATCATGAGGCACTGTGAGTTTGCCATAGCAGAACAGCCAAACGATATGATGAAACACCAAGCTGCTTTAATAAAACCATTGTATAAAATTAAGGGCTTGTTTTTAAATGAATGTAGTGGTCTGAAACACCATAACTGTTTAATACTAATCTGACAAAAATATAAGCAAGTACTCTTGTGCACAGATACTGTGAGCCAGTTTATACATTCATGAAGTCTACATTCATTGCTATATTTTTTTAAAATTATTATTATTGTTTTTTTTTTGGTGGCGGTGTTTTCAGAAATACAGTCCCATCTTAGCTTGGTACAGCACGGGATGGGTTCCTTCCTGGTGTTTGTGGGTCTTGATGGAACAATGGAAGAGCTGGGAATAGTCTCCACCAACTTCTGGATGTATAAACACAATGACCTGGACCAGCTGTAAGCCTGTTTAATTGCTTAAACAAATTGATTTGTACTCTCTCGGGATGTATGTTCAATATATACAGTAATGCAAATAGGTCCACAAATAACCATGGGTATCTGAGAGAATTCTAATCTGTAATCCTTAGTTTGGTTGCAATAAAATATTTGTTGACACATTTAGCAGGCAGTGTCCCCCATTCCAGCAGCAGGGGGCAGTGTTTGTTCTCACATGGCCCCTGCAGCTTTGCTCCAGCTTGCCCACACATTTTCTGCACTCCTCCTCCCCCTGCTAATTTGAAACAATTATGCACTTGTTCCGTTCTGCCTTGATATGCAAATGTGCTGAAGTGACAGCGCTGTTTCCGTCTCAGGATGGAGAAATACGCCTCCCTGAGCCAGGAGGAAGTGGCCAAGAACATTCCGATGATGTTCATCACGTTCCCCTCCGCTAAGGACCCCACGGCCAGCGTCAGGCACCCCGGTACGTCTGCCTGCCCCTGCTGTAGGGGACTCCGAAATCTCCCCGGCATTTTGAGTTGGGTGCGGTGTTGCAAAGCCAAGGTGCGACTGTGAACGTTTCTCAGCAGGCGTGCAGCGGTCAAACCTCAAGCTCCGTTCCTTCCTGTTCCCCTTTTGTTCTGTACAGTGTTGAGTATCAGTACAGGCATTTGGCAGACGCTCTTATCCAGAGCGACGTACAGCATATTGTTACACTGTTTGTGCTGATAAACTGTGAATATCAGTTTTGATGTCTGCGTTTATAAGGCGTACCAGGCCACAATTTTTGATGCAGCAGTGGTAACGGTGTGTTCCCCACCCAGGGAAGTCTTGCATGACCCTGCTCACCATGGCCAAGTACGAGTGGTTTGAGGAGTGGAAAGACACCAAGATGAGCAGGAGGGGGCCAGACTACGAGGACCTCAAAATGAGCATCGCCAGGTCGCTGCTAGACTGGGCCCTGACCATGTTTCCCCAGCTCAGGGACAAGGTGGGCTGGGGAACGGGGTTCAATACAGCCCCAATCAACCAGATCATTATTACAAGTGGGCTTTTCAGAAGTGCCTGTAAGAAATGTAATGCAACAGGCAAAATGCAGACAAAGAGGTGGGGTGGGAAATAAATACAATGTAGTCGTATACTATAGTTTGAGGAAGATGAGAAAATTATATTTAATGAGAGCTGGTGACAAATTGGTTTTGAATTGAAGTAGCATATGACCATTTGTATAACCGTTATGGTTTTTACATTTTTTGATATCTGACACAATACTATATCTAACAAGTGGCATTAATGTGTACTTATTGCACACAGTTCTGTGAATCCGTCTGTTGGAGTATCCCAGTCTGATCTTTTTCAGCTTCTAAGAATGGCTAGCAACTGTTCTGTTGAGCCTAAAATAGGTTTATAATAATAATAATTAAATGGGTTTCCAAAATCCAAAATGTCTGACAGCAGGGAGTTCCTCATGCCCCCCCCCCCCCCCCAATAGTCCTATCCCGTAAATTGCTCCCTTAAATTAATTAGGGTCAATGCTATTTACAGCAGCACTTGATGCACTCTGGGGTAACTCCAAAAGTGTTTAATTTTAATAGCTTATCTCGGTGGTAACCAACCCTGTTCCTGGACCGGTTCCAACTACCGGTAGGCACAGCCTACTCTACTAATTTGCTGCTCAACAAGATCTCTAGCTGTTGAATGAGGTGTGCTTTGTTAGGGTTAGAGGATGGTAGATCTGTGGGATCAGGGTTGTTTAGCACTGGCCTATTTGAACGCCTGTTGGCCTGTTCTCCTGCTTTGCTCTTGCATGTAGGTTGTGTTCATGGAGGCTGCCACCCCTCTCACTAACATGCATTACCTGGGCGCTTCACGCGGGGAGATGTACGGAGCTGAACACAATCTCGACCGCTTCGCACCAGAGGCTGTGGCCAGAATCCGGGCCCAAACACCAATCAAAAACCTCTACCTCACAGGTGGGCGGGGCTTCCCTGTGCAGTGCGGAGGGGGGGAGGGGTGTTGGTTAACGCGCATGTGATGGTATCTAGTGCCGCGTTCTGTACTGGTCAGTAAAACGGTTAGTGTACATCTGTGGGTTTTTGCTGTTGGTAATTATTTGGCACTGTTGTGGAATCCTAAAGTCTCATCTCTACTGGTGCCACTGTTGATGTTTTTAAAGTTCACCGCATCTGATTCTGAAGCGGTGTATCTCTGTTTGTGTGCGTGTTGTATTCCAGGCCAGGACGTGTTTTGTAACGGGATGGCGGGGGCTCTGCATGGGGGTCTCCTGTGTGCTTCAGCGGTCCTGAACCACAACGTCTACATCGACCTGCTGGCCCTGAAGAAGAAGCTCAAATGGCGGAAGGCCCAGAAGCAAGCCTGACCTGACCTTTAACCCCACCTCCCAAACCCCCCCTCCTACCACACTCGCTACCCCCACCTGGCCATCCTCCAGAGTCCTTCTGCCGCAGGCACAAACCTAATGTAGTCCGGTGGGTCCTCCTTGAATAGACCTGATGGTGGCAATCCAGAGAGAGCTTCCATCAGGGTTTCTGATACCTGTGAAATGTGTAGACAACTCCATTGTGCATTTAACTCAAGTTATCTCTTCTCACGTGAAGGAAGTGGTGAACCTCCAGAACTGAGATGAACTCTTTGTCTGTCCGTCAGTAACACTGTGCTGAAGCATCCTCTGTACTTTTTATCTTGTTTCTGATCTTTAAGCTGTATGCATCAGTGTAAATCTTCCCTCCAGTCTTTGAACCTCATAAACAGAAGCGCTGGAGCTGGAGTCCATATTGTCGTCTCGTATCTGGTGCCTCATCTTCTGTCCCTCTTAACAGATTAAGAAAATGTTTCCCAAACAGTTTTTTTTTTAGGTGAGAAAAAGACCATAGTATAAAACTATGGAAATGACAGCACATCAAAAACGTGCCTATGAGGTGACTTCTCTTTTCTTTAATTAAAACATTTTTTTTATTTGATGTTATCATTTACATAATTTTATACTATGGTCTTTTTTTTCTCACTGGTTAGTTTCTTCATGGCAGAACACCCAGGCAGAAGGCACTGTGAGGAAGCACACCTCTTATTAATATTCAGTTGTTTTATATGACTTCGTGTTGCATGGGCTTGCGTTAGGCCTACTGCAGTTCACATGACACCCAACCAGGTGAGAGTCAGGTGAACGAACGATTGCAAATCCTGGGTCGGCCGTAACTGGATCAGAGGCCAGTTTTTATGGTTTTCTCTTCTCGTGACTGTACTGTATTTCACCGGCCTCTTCCAGTTATTGCCCTGCTACAGTTGTGTTGCTAAATCCTGTTCCTGGAGGTAGTTCTGGCAAGAGTCCTTGAGGATTGCCACTCTGAACAAAGAGTGAAGAGCACATAATTACAGTTGTAAATATTGTACCCAAGGTACCCCTATGAGGAAATTAAAACCCAGGAAAATGGCCAGGTGTGCTGTATTGCACCAAGCCAGCACTGCATGTTAGAGATCTTCTGGATAACAGCCGTTTACATGCTTTTCTTGGTACATCTGATTTAATAGTTCCTCTAGTCGTTCATTTAAAAATACCTGACTTTTGGAAATGTATAAACCAAAATATATTTATTTTATTTTTTATATAAATTTGTTATCCTCTTGTGCGTTAAAAAGTGTGTAACTGATATTATGCCACACCTTGTGCTGGCACCCACAGCCAAGATCCCATACCAGGCCATAATCATTTTTGGATAAACTAAAACTATTTATTACGGAGAGAATATTGTGATATTGTTCCAGGAAACATAGACCTAGAATCATCCATGAGCCATAGCACTCCCTCAGTCTTGGTTATCGTAACTGTTTAAACCCAGTTTCTCAATGATTACCCAAGCGCAGCATTTTTCACATGGACTCAGGTAATGAATAACAGTGTCAGCTGGCAGTACTTTCACCGTGATACTGGGTCCAAAGATAGAAATCTCTTGATTCTTTTATAGTGCACTATATTGGTGCAATATCATCCAAGGACTTTGGTCAGGGTGTTATCTGCTCATTGGAAGAGCGGGAGAAGTACACAGTTGCTAGTGGAGAAAGAGGCTCCATCGCGTTGTTCTTTGTCAGACCGTATTCAGTGTCGAGCCGTAGTTAAGCTTTATAAGCAATAAAACCGGCTGAATTAAACCTGCTGCCGTTACAACGTGGCGTTGCAATTTGAAGTCGTTACAAATAAACAAAGCAACATTTATTCTGATTGTCAGTCACACGCTCGTATTTTCCATTGACGTGCGCGGGAAAACCTGTCGTAAACTGTACAACGACTGTAATACATTTTTATCAAACTTTACGGAAGAACATATTTACACAACATACACTTGGATGGTACCTAAGAACAGGTACTAGATATTACAGTCATCCTCCTCTCCTCGTTGCAAATTAAGTCCATTTATATTGAAGGTGCCATTTTCACGTTAAGGTTCCCTGTAACAAGATCCGCTAGTGAAAGGAGCCCTCCGTAGTTCTGAAGCCTCTGTTCTGTGCAGAGAAGTTGTCCGTGTATTCTCGCGGGCGGTTGTCTTCCTGGCTATCGCAGCTCCTGTGGCCGCGCGCTGTCTGTGCGCAGCCATGCGTCAGAGTGATATCGAGCGGGGCTGCGGGGGTGCTGTCGGAGGCAGAGGGGCCGTGGAGGGCAACGGGAGGTCCACTTCTGTGTACGGGGGTGGGACGTCCTCAGGGTGAGGGAAAAGCTCCGGCTTCATCTCCACCTGCGTGAAGGAGGGGGAATGCGGTCCGTGACCGTTTGCTGAATCGCGTGCAGTTTAAAGGATCATCCTTACAATTCAACTCCATATGACCAACTTTAAATGAATGAACAGGCATATTGATAAGCGTAGTATATCTATGAATATTTGTTGCCATTTTATACAGGAGACTCAATACTTTCTGTAAATCACAAAGGTGCCAGAACTGACAGTGAATGGGATAGTGAACTGCAGATTAGTCTAATATTTCAAACCTTAATATTAAAATATTTATAGGTGCTGATCCTTTTGTGGTGCTGATCATTAGGTGCTGATCCTTAAGCTTATAGAACTACGTAGGCAGCATAGTTACTGTGGACAAAATGTGCTGATTGTGAAATTTCAGACTGGAAAGAGGGTGTGGCAATGTTGTGTTGCTCCAGGACCGGGCTGAGTCATCCCGATGGCTGATACCTCGGACCTGCTGAAATCTGGCGTTGGCGGTATGTGGCGCTGTGTTTACCTCCGCGTACGGCGGCGGCGCGGGGCTGGCGAAGACGGCGGTGCTGTAGCGGGGCGGGCTGTGCGCTCTCTCCTCCGCGGGGAAGGGGATGATATAGACGGAGGGGGAGTCGACGCGCTCGTGCCGGCTCTCCTGGAAGCTGTGGCATGCCCTGCAGAGGGGGGTGCAGCACAGCACCACGATGCCGAACCCAACGAAAGGCATGAAGACCCTAGGGAAGGCGGAGAGCAGCCTCGTCAGGGACTGGTCAGGACATGTTTGATGTGGGTGCAGAAATGACTGAACAGTGAATCACGTTTTCGGAGCTAGCATAAGGACAGGTGGGCCAGGGTGGGCCAAGGCCACCAAAATAGTATCCTGGCCCCACCCGTTTATCTTGGCAGAACCTCCACACCCAACTGTGACTCCCCACCTCGGTAGTTCTATGCAGGACCAATTACAGGAATAATTCTGGCTACGCTGGTGGTTTGAAGGGCAATATCAACAGGATTTGCAGATAAATAAAGAAGGTCCACTGTCATGGTTTAAAACTGGCGCTGGATCTCTGTTGCTGGTACTGTGTATGCACTGTAGTGACAGGTCGGACGCAGGAGTTCACTTACTCTAAAAAGGGAAACGTGTCCACCACCATCTTAGGAACCACAGCAGGGGCACTGTAGAACCTGGGCAGGGCAGAGAGGCTGTTTTCAGATGTGCTGTGTATTTGAAGACAAATTGCCTCATCTCAACTTTTCCAAAAGATGTGCCTGTGTCCATAAAGAGTCTCAGAGTAGGAGTGCTGATTTAGGATCAGTTTAGCCTTGTAGATACATTTTAGCTTTAAGTTTAGGATATGGACATTGGAGACCTGATCCTAAATCAGAATTCCTTGAGATATTCTGTGAATCCTGGTTTCTGGTAAAGGCCAGGTGACTACCTTGTTTGTAAAGGTGATCCTTTACTTAGAGACGGTCTATCAAGATTTTATTTAATCACTGAATCAGCAAACAGATGGTCTTGTGAGCGCACTCTGATATTCAGACAATCCTGCCTGCATGAATGTGTCTTTATGCACACGTTAGGTGATTCTGTGTTAATGAAGCACAACCCCCTGTAGAATCACAGCCCCTTGCACCTCACTAACATAACATATCATTATGAATGTTACTGTATATGCTTTCACAGGAATGTCAGAGCAGTTTAACTGGAAATGCTAAAACGGCTAAAGCAACGGGGCTGTCTAAATGGAGTTGAGAGAATTAGTATCACATGATTTGGGTGAGACAAACTAAAGTTAAGTGTGAGTCGTACTCTCGGGTTTATTTTTAATGCATCCTGCGCGGCTGGTAAGTTCTCAGCAATGTGCATGAACCTTTTCACTTCGTAATGCGCATTTACACCAGTCATTTGTCAGTTTGCGTCATGCTGATTTTAATTCGAAAAATGCTGTGGAGCGTTACAAGTTGCAGCAATTACGAGTTTAGTTTAGTGATCTTGCTTTTAATTTTTAAAGTTCAGGAGAATTGTTGATTGAACCACTGGCTAAATTCTTTTCACTTGGATCAGGAACAGTCTTCGAGTTTGTATTCAACCCAAATCAGACTGATAGTGGCAAGTTCACAGTGCTGTGGCTCATTACTTTCCTCCTGTGCATTTGGACATGAAAATGTAATTAAATGGTACAGTACTGTAGTAAGACTACTGTAGTATATCAGTTCCATGTTAATGAATGATCTGTTAGCAGTGGAAATGCGGATGGGGGGGCTATAGCCCCATTATGAATCTGCATAGCACCTGCACAGCCCCCCCCCCCCCCAAAACATTGTCTTAAAATTTTACATTTTACACAAAAAAATAAAAAATAAATTATCAGCACCTCCCGCTCCTCCTTGCCACCTCCAGGGGGAAATTCCTGGTGCCTCCACTGTCTGCCAGTGTAAATTTGTTGCCTGTGGCCCTACTCATTTTCTGCACAGTTCAGGCCTCAAAGTAGTAAGCAGGATGACAGCTATTTTAACATATGGTCAAGACATATTTCTCATTGACAAAATGTGAAAACCATTCCTGAGATCCAGTTTTTTTAAGGTCTATTTAACTTTAACTTAAGGCAGGGCTATTTAAATAGTTAGATGTAATAAAGCCAGTACTGTACAGTATATTGATGACTTTGCTTGAATCTAAGGGCATCACATGGAAGATCATGTAAACTATTGCTCTCTTCTATAGAAACGGCAACACTGTACAGTACTGCACAGTCACAATTTGTCATTCCTGAGCAGGCTGTCTGTCAAAACATAGTTTTTGATGAATCTCGCCAATAGGCTCGGCCCGTGTCTGCCAGATAACTTTGTGGCAGACCACGAACAGATTAATTGTTGAAAATACTGACACTCAAACTTTTTAAAACGGGGGTGGAAAAGTCTGCTCCTTACCTTAGCTACTCCAGAATGGCAGATACGCAGGTGAAGCTGAGGCTTGCTTTTTAGCGATCATCCACTGAAGCGGCGCCGGAGTGTGACCGTGTGTGTGAGGGAGAGCGTGAGCGTGTGTGTGAGGGAGAGCGTGAGCGTGTGTGTGAGGGGAGAGCGTGTGCGTGTGTGTTATCTTCACTCTGGTGATGGCTTTATGATGGGAGTGAAAACAATGATTGCTGTTTTTATAGCCTCTCCGTCCCATTTAAGGACACAGGCGCTTCCCATGTTCACATAGGCCAGCTCAATGTCGAGGGCAAAATGAGAAATGGATATATTTATATAAATTTCAAATCTCATATGCTGGAGTGCAGAGCAAAACAACAAATAATTTGTGTCACTGTCCAAATACCTGTGGACAGCACTATAAATATATAAAATGGGCATTTAGACATTGACACACTTTTTGTTGTTTGGCTCTGTAGTCCAGCACAGGGGATTTGAAATGAAACAATAAATGTGCACTGTGAGCTTAAATGTTAAGGTATTTATATCCTTACTGGGTGAACCATGTACAAAGTGCCATCCTTTATGAACAGTCCCCCACTTTTGTAACCAAAATTGGCTGCTCAGTTGTTTCTTGACCAACTGGTGTGTTGTTGCATCACTAGTCTGTGCACAAGAAAGCTCACAAAAGGTCACGAGGTTGATTCTCGGTGTGGGATTTGCATTTGACTGTTGTCTCGACATGTGGCCCAAAGAAGTGTCAGTGCCAGTACAGCAGAGCATCATGGGGTGGAAAAAACAGAATTTGGAATATGCGGTGCAGACCGTCAGCTTTAATTTAAGGGTATTTCAATTTAAGGGTACTTTAAGGGTAAAGTTCAGAACTATGGGCCATGGCAGACAGGAGTGGCAGGAAAGGAGTCCAATGCCCATAAAAGGAAAAAGAAAAAAAATGCACACCATAAGACGCAGTGTGTGTCAGATTGCTGACATTTTGCCGCAAAATTTATGAGGCACGATGACGTCAGTATCGCTATCAGTGAAGCCCATCAAACAGAATCTTTAACATATGCAATTTCCTGGAGTTCTTAGATTAGGAGTTACTATATGGAAAATGTTTTTTACACTGAAATTATAATTAAAAAATACTGTCAATTCTAACAATAGAATTGTCTGAAAAAATGTAATCTCCAAATCGAGTGAAAATATTGTAAATAGCTCAGATTTACGCAGTCCTCAGCTGAGAAGGTTCCTTATTATTATTATGATTATTATTATTATTATCATTATTATTATTTGTTTTTTTTAATCCTCTATGTAACTGAGGAAGGTCCATTTTTCAAGAGAGAGAACGGGTGAACGACCCTTGAAGCAGCTTTTTTTGGGTTAAGGGCCTTGCTCAAGGGCCCAACGGCAGAGTTCTTTCTTGTAGGGACCCAACTTCATCTCCAGATAAAAGTCGGCATCCCTATATGCCCACCAGGGGCTTGAACCAGCAACAGTACAGTCGAACACCGTACCACTAGGAAGGTGAAAAGAGACGTGTTTTGCATGCTGCAATATCATTGCTGGTCTTAAAACTTCAGACTGGGTTTTGACAGAAGTAGTGCTAGTACAGATACAATCCAGACTGTCATTTTTTTAATATAAGTGTCATATTTAATACTGGAAAGCTTCAATTACATCACTATCCACATCATTCAAAATAATTTTCCAAACATTTCAAAAATTTACCCTTACTTTTATGCATACACGCAATTGTAGAAAATGTTACATCCTTACTATAAATTCACATTTTACTAAACATACATATTTATAATATGAATTTCCATTACTCTCTGTAATTTCATATATTACTTTGTATCTTATTTGAATTCACACACACATTTGTTTCACCACAAGTATGTAAAATGATAAAATATTGAAATTTAGATTGGAAAAAAAAATCAAATAAGTGTCTTGATTAAAGCAATTCAATGTAAGTGCTAGCTGATTTAATCCATGTGTTAATTCAATAGCTTCCATTTTTCTCATGGCAGCTATGATGCACTCCATTCAGCCTCCATCCTCCACTATTAACTAGTAAAATTTCTCTAAATTTCTAAGAGAACTTGTGGCTCACATATGGCGCAGTCAATATATAACTGTTAAATTTTAATGCTGGCAGGCCATATAGTTAGCCCTAAAGTAGATTCCTAAGAGAACTACAATAGGAATGCCTAGTGGCTACCAGTTGTCACTACTGATGTCTCCTGTATGACCTGCAGGGTGTAAAATATTTGCTTGCTATCAGAGCCATTTGCACACTAGTTTGTGGTGCACTTGGCACCCTAGTTGGTAACTTGGGAGACACAATTGATGGTTACATTTTGGGGAGGTAAAAAAAAACAATCTAATGCTCCAGTTTAACTGTAAGGTGAACAACTGGTGATTTATCCAAAAAAAAGTCCCCCACCACTAGCTGGTAACCCTAAAGTTACTGGTAGACACATTACAGTACGACACACACTTACAGTGAATCCCGTTTATGAAAGGCTGTTTTCAGAGCCTGGTCTTGTAAACAAAAGGAATGCAGTTCTGCAATTCATGGTGTCTTGTTTCATGGCTATTTAACCCTTTGTGGAAATGTTGTCAGAATAAAAGTGTGAACAGACCATGATGGCTGAACATCTGCAGAGTTTCACCCGTAGCTTGAAGTAACAATTTTTAAAAATGCAGATATTTCAGCTGTGATCCCTGCACTATGCATGTATGACATTAGAGGCCATGTGAAGCACGACACCGAGAAGCTGTCAAAGGGACTTATCTGATGGGGAAATTAAGGGACCCCCTCCCCCCCAAGGTCTGAGGGCTTCCAGTAAGGTACCCCCAGGCTTTGGTGGAAAGGGGAGGGGGGAGGGGGGCCAGAAATTGGGGGGGGGTGACCGTTGGTCTGTGGGCCTGGTTAGAAGGCCTCACTCTTGACTGGTTAGCTGGTGGACTCCACGTAGTTCCCTGGGAAGTACCCCTCCGCCCCATGCAGCACGCCCTCATACCAGCCGTCCTCGTTCTTCTTGGTGACGTAGATGATGTCACCCTTCTCGAAGGCCAGGTCTCCAGGGTTGCCAGAGTTGTAACTGTACAGTGCCACCACTGAGGAGAGGCAGAGAACATGGCCGATCTGACACCCTGCACCAACTCGGGATTTTCCGCACAGAAAGCCTTCCATGTTTATGCTGCTTACACAATATTTAAAAAGCTATTTGCTGATCATGACCTACACTATTGCATATTTAACAACACAGCGCAACACCAAAATGTAAAAACATTTTTTTTTGTTCACCAAAAGCTTCATTGTGATTAGGCTGTGTTTGTACGCTGAATTTTCTGCAAGAAGAAACTGAATACACTGGCTGTACACTGGGACTGGCCACTCCGTGGACTTTACTAATGCGCATTTTAAAGATGACCCACCACTCATTAAGTCCCTTCCAGCAGCTACTATTGTCATTACTTATTGGCTTACCATCACCCTTATATGGAGCGAGTTACAGATTTTGATACTTGAGGTAAAACTCCATTACTGTAAATGGTACACTACACAGCTGCCATGTTATTGTACAGTAGGTGGTATTATATGAGGTTACACTATTCCATAGACTGTTAATGACACTTTTTGTTTAGTGTGTTTCGGAAATAGTCTAGTTGGATATTCACTGACTATTTCTGTACATGAGTATACTTTGGAACACAGACCAGGATCTAAACTGTACCTTTCTCGTTGATGTTGGGTGGAGGAGGGGAGTCGTAGTCCACAGGCGGTGGGAGGGGGGCCGAGAAGTCATCAAAGCCTCCCATCATATCAGGTGGAGGGGGCGGGGCCTGGAACTGAAGGTCTGGACAGTGGAACACGGAACACGGAGGATCAATACGGGGACCACTGCTGTCAAAACCCAAAATCTCTGGGCTTTCAGCCATCGAGCCCAGAGAAGTGGCGATGCTTCCGTGGTTGGCGGTTGGCCATCCTGGCGGCTAAGCGTTAGCGGTTGGACGGAAGCATAGAGGGCAGAGGTGCCTTGGAAACCGTCGCTTGGCTTGGCGGACGGTGGCGGTAGACACGGCACGGGCCTACTCACCCAGGTGCTGCAGATGGGCGGGGACGCGGGACAGATTGCTCAGCGTGGCCAGGGGGGCTAGAGGAGGGGGGTATGGAGGGGGCGGGGGAATCATGACTGATAGATGATGAGAAGAGAGGCACGGGTGATTGACGGCACTCGTAGCCAGGGAACAGAAACGGAGAACAGGAGGATGGAGACTCTTTATGGGTGACTGATCTGTGTTTAGATATCCAGAATGGTGCGTGACAGCCATATTTATATGGATATGTGGGCTTTGTTAATGTAACCTTATACAGTTTACCAAAGCCCCACAGTCTAATTGATATTACAGATAGAGCACTGGCCTGCTCTTAAATTAGTGTAGTATGGTCTGCAAGTAGGATAAAAATCAGGAATGGTTTTTAGACCATGGTTATGACACATAGCCAGTCTAGGACTAATCCTACGTCTGAACAGAACTCTGGGAGAGCCGCAGCTGGCCATATAAGGGGCCATATAAGGGGGCTTACGCGAGTGAGAGGGGGGCAGGCAGAGAGACAGTGTGTGCAGAGAACGCGTTGAGGGCCCCACACGGACCCTGAGGGACCCCGAGCGGGAGGTGGGAGGGTGGCGCGGGCCCCGTGAGCGTTTGGAGCGCAACGCCGTGCCTGGGAGGGAGACGCCGGGGGGGGGGCGCAAAGAGAAAGTCAGCAAAACCATCACAGACAGACATGCAAACGAGCCAGCCATGCACAGCATTAAGACACAGAGCGGAGACCACACCAGAACATTCCTGTCTGGCAGCCATCTTGTGTTCAGTTACCAAAGGTGGCCAACAGTGGTGCCAAAGAAATGCACTGAACTCTGGGTTTTATTGCACTTACAAAGCACGTAATAAATTTGGTATAGTTATTATTATTATTATTATTATTACTTAAATGCTAAGACTGGATTGATTTTGGATTTGCCTGGTCTGTATTACATTAGCACTGACTATGAGACCTTTGAGAGCACTTGGTTTGGCTTGTCCACCAGTGTCTCCTTTTGTACCTGAGCTTGACCCAATGCCCGGGAGAGGGGGTGGAGCTGGAAGATCAAATGTATCGCTGACTGGAGGGGGAAAGGCAACTTCTGATATTGGGGGGGGAAATCCATTCTCTTCAGCCACTGGAAAAAAAGAGTTAAGTAAAATCTGTTATGGGGGGGAGGGTGTGGGGGATCCATTTCTCAGCCAATGAGAAGAGAGAAAAGTAAAACCCACTGCCACAACAGGTTAATGGAAAGTTTTGTTGTTTGGAAATCTTTTGTTACAGCAATGTAATCTGGCCTTTGCATTGTAGCTGCTTGAAAAACAAATTAATATTCTGTTCCCAATTATACAAAATCCAAACAGCACACGGAGAGATTCCATTTAATTATGCAAAGCTGGCGTGACTTTTAATCCATTGTTCCCTTTTAATAAGAAACCCCAACTTAATTAACATTATGTCTGTGGCAAAGTTTTCAGCGATAATTTCCCCGACCAAAGCAAGACGCTCTTTATTTGTGCGTTGCTACTTCTGCATTGTGTCAGCATTCCAGTGTGCTGTCACGCAGTCTTCCGCAAAGAGAAGTAGATCGTTTTCATTTCTTTCAGCTGCAAAGTGGAACGTTAGTTTTTTTCTGCTTTGTTTTAGGGAAACAGACACACATCACAAAGCAGTTTGTTTAAAGGCAGAAACATTTCTTTGTGTTTGTGCATTCAGAGTTAGTATTTAGGGGACTCCCTCTCGACAATGACATCCTGCCTGGAAGTATTAAGTTACATATAATATAGCTGCTGTCCTCTACTCCATCTCTACAGCTTTTTGTGGCGCAGCTCATGGAAATCATCATGTCTAGAAACACTTAGACATAAAACACTGCGCTACAGTAAGAGGCCGTCTTCAATTATTTATTTTTCTTGAATGCTACTGTGCACTCTGGCACAATATATTTCAACAGCCCGCACAGTATTTTCCCTTGCACAGGGATTTATATAACGGACAGAGTCTCAGCCACACTAGACCCCCCAGACAAATATTTATTGTATATTTTAGGAGGCATCCATTGTGCACTGGGGGGGGAATCACTGTCATTACAGTAGATAAGTAACCATGGAAACGGACTCACCAGTTTCCAGCGGGGGTGCTGGGGGAGGAGGGGGGACACAGGCCAAGCTGGGGGGCCCCGGGGTGCTGGCTGCGGGGGGTGGTGGAGGGGGAGGGGGGATGTCCATGGAGAGGGGTGGGGGAGGGGGGGGGAGGGGGCACGTTGGAGTCCGTCAGAGCCAGCGGGGGCGGTGGAGGCGGGCTCTCCTCCATCAGAGGAGAGGCAATGTCCTGCGAAGTCCAGTTGGGTGCCACGGGCGGAGAAACCGCTATTCCAAAACTAGACCTGAGAAGGAAGAGGCCATTACTGACACAGCACTTCACTAGGTAGGTGCTGAGCAGCCATCTCCACATTCAAGTGTCTGTGAAAGAGAAGCATAGACTGTGGAGTAAATAAATATTCATTTATTTACTCCACAGTATCAATATAAATGGCGTCGTGTTACTTTCATGTGAAATACTACAGAGTAGAGGCCTACTGTAGCCTACTGTATCTGTTAATTAACAGTCAACAGTCAACTAACTCACAATTAAATGCAGGTATTTCTTACACTCACACAGTTGGCGAGTATGGAAATCACTTGAAATGAACTTTAGAAAAATGCAGTGCTGTGTTTAACTGTGACACAAAGCTACGGACAAATGGTGGTTAAGTCCAGCGATCGATCCAGAGGGTGGGGTTTATTGCAGGGTGGGAGTGGTCAGCTTAGCCCCGCCCAACATGGCTTACCCCACAGAACGCTCGCTGAGGGAGGATGTGGACACGCCCCGAGACATAGATGGGGCAGTAGGACACGCGACGGGTTCCACAGGGCGAGCGCTCCGACTGTAGAGACAGACATACATACATACATGCATACACACGCACACGCACGCGCACACACACACACACACACACACAATGTTATGTTACAATGTGACATTAAATGTTATTTACATTTGGACAGGGCCTAAAATTATCAGGAATTTGGATTCTGTAATTACAATTTGTTCACAAATGTTAATGGCCTTGAATCCTGGACGGAGTGTGGCACAGTGGGTAAGGAACTGCGCTTGTAACCGAAAGGTCGCAGGTTCGATTCCCGGGTAAGGACACTGCCGTTGTACCCTTGAGCAAGGTACTTAACCTGCATTGCTTCAGTATATATCCAGCTGTATAAATGGATACAATGTAAAGTGCTATGTAAAAAAAAAGTTGTGTAAGTCGCTCTGGATAAGAGCGTCTGCTAAATGCCTGTAATGTAATGTAATGTAATGAATATAAAAACTGTGGCCCTTCTTGTGTCAACCAATTGAAATGAAACGGGCAGATTCTAATGACAGAAGGAAAGGCTGCTCCTTTGCTGAGAACATCTACAGCACTTTATTAGCTGATGTTTACATCAACAGATATTTCCTTGTTTCAGTTTCACCTGTGTCCCAGGTATCCTTGGCTTTGTCCACTTAAGCTGCAGTTAAGACAGTGATTACGCACGGGGCCTTATCTTATGCTGTGTAGTGGTGAGCATCTTCACCCTGTTCAGTGTGTATTCCAGTGATTACGCACTGGGCCTTATCTTATGCTGTGTAGTGGTGAGCATCTTCACCCTGTTCAGTGTGTATTCCAGTGATTACGCACTGGGCCTTATCTTATGCTGTGTATTGGTGAGTATCTTCACCTTGTTCAGTGTGTATTCCAGTGATTACGCACTGGGCCTTATGCTGTGTAGTGGTGAGTATCTTCACCTTGTTCAGTGTGTATTCCAGTAATTACACACTGGGCCTTACTTATGCTGTGTAGTGGTGAGCATCTTCACCTTGTTCAGTGTGTATTCCAGTGATTACGCACTGGGCCTTATCTTATGCTGTGTAGTGGTGAGTATCTTCACCTTGTTCAGTGTGTATTCCAGTAATTACGCACTGGGCCTTATCTTATGCTGTGTAGTGGTGAGCATCTTCACCCTGTTCAGTGTGTATTCCAGTAATTGCTGTTCCCAGCACGGTGATGCAATAATGCCTTCTCAGCGGTTTTGCACGTCTCTGCAGAATCATTACTGCTTTGATGCTAGTCCAGAACGGCCTGATAATGAGTCTCATGCTGTTCTGGCAGTAAAAAAAACATGGCTAAAACTCACCATGTTTTTATATTGCTTCACTTTTTTGTGATGCAACATGAAGTGTTCATCTCACTAGCAAAGAATGTTGCTCTTTTAATTCTAGGTTGTGCTAGACATTTACATTTGAATGTGCATTCGGGTTTAAGTATCTTGATGGTCTGTTTTGTTTCATATTTTGAGTGGTATCGTCCCAGCTGTAAAGCTGTAAAATATGGCCTCTGCATGGACCATAGGACCACAGGAATCTTGCACATCCTTTCTAATCCCATCTGCTATATGCTCACCCTACTGGAGTTGCATCCCACCCAATTTCATATGCAAAGACTTGTTTGATTTTCTCATAGAATCAGAAAGGGGAGTGGTTAACTAACAAAAGAGTATTCAAACAACATTAAGCTACTAAAGCAGAGGGGATTGACCTCTTCTGTTGTTTTTGTGCGCTGTGTAGTATAAATGTAAATATTTACTCAAATGTGCACAGATCTTGTACTGCAGCCAGAAATCCCCCAGTGAGGCCACACACTTGCTGATCATGTGATACTGCGTGGAGGTTCGGCAATGGCGGGCAGAAATACACTGCTTGTACACGTAGCCTCTTTAGTGTGTTAGCATGCAGGACACCTCCACTATTATTAATGTTTCACAGAGAGGTGGCCTCCATCTGGCACCTTATTGGCAGAATTACACCTAAGAGTGATCGGGCATGCAGTTAGGCCCTGACCCAGGCTCAGTTGTACACTGTATGCTAGTTAAACAGGAGCTTAGGCAGTTACTAGACCAACATCAGCGGTACACTGAATGCTAGCTGAACAGGAGGTCAGGTAGGTACTAAACCAACATCAGCGGCACACTGCATGCTAAGTAAACAGGAGCGTAGAACGGTGCTGATCCATGGTGCACTGCGTGGTTTTCGGGAATCCTGCTCGTACCCCAGGGTGCCGCCTCCCTCTCTTATGCTCCTCTTCTGGGTCACAGATCCAGATTTCCCCTGGTCCTTCCCGGAGTTCTGGAGAGAAAGCGAAAGTCTGAGACTGGGAGGGGAGCTGTCTCAACAAGGGTGGAATGAGCTCTCAGCATAGCTGCGATGCAGTGAGCTGATTAACTCCAGAGTAACTGCTCTCCGGCCAGTCCCAACTCGCTGGATGATGCTGTGGCAACAGCCGAGTTGAGCTCTGTCTACATTGGTGAAGTGCTTATCATACAGACTTTGTGCATAATGCATTTAGACCACTACATGCATGTCATAACCATTGTTTTGTACTTCAATATTCTACAACATCTAGATCGTGGCACCTTTTCAGCTAGTGTTGTGATTCAAAATATCTTTTGGTTACTTTTTTCCCGTGTTTTCTGGCTGTAGTTTTGTGTGTCCTTTATGTTTCCTCTCACGTCCTTCGACGCGGCCACTCGCAGTCCCAGAGGAATGTTAGACATTTCCTTTACACAAAAGGAGTGAGAGGCAGGGACCGTTCCGGGCGTACCTTTCTCTCTTTGTCCGGCCTCTACCGCCTCCTTTCAGTTTTCACCGAGACGCCCCTCAGCCGGAGCGGGGCATGTATAGCGTATGAACTTTTTCCGGAGCTTTCTACCGCAGCAGAAATCGGCCATTCTTTTACTGTCCCTTTTACGGCTCGCTCCATAAATCTTCTCCCCCTAACCCTCCCCCCCTCCCCGCTCCCTCCCCCAGGCCTCGTTGTGTGTGCCTGTGCTGCAGATGAGATGGAGATTTGCATGCGGGTCTTGGCGCGGCGGTTCGGCCTTGGCAGTCTCTAATTGGTGCGTCTCCGCGCAGTTCCCACGCTGTGGCCGGGCTCAGAGTGGGGGGAGGGGGGGGTGGGGCCTCCCCATCGCCGCGGGCAACGCCGGGCGCTAATTGAGGTCAGCTCACGGTGACGGACAGCTCATCCTCCAGACGGGATTGCTGTTATATCCGTCGCTACCCTCCACTCGGATACGGTGCTTTTTAAAAAACGTCCTCGCTCAGAAAGCAGGTTCCACTGCTGTGAGCCAGAGCGATCAATGCTGGGGAAGAACCGATTTTTATACGCGAACGACTATTACCATGCGCAGGCACTGCCTCCCCACACCTCACACCTACAAACCTAAGCGGCATTTAAGCTTTTTGTTCACTGAAGATGTATTGGCCTGCATTCAGTCAACATTCACCCATAACTTTGTCTTAATAACCAGGAGTGTCTTTTTTTTCCCTTCACAACAACAGTTTGGCCAGTTTAGATGAATGCTGAGCTGTGTTTATGAATTAAAACTAGTAGTACTTGCACTTAAGTGCTATAGTTAAGTGAGTTATAGTTCAGGATGGCTGTTGTTTGATTCCAAATTGACTGATTGTCTGGTTTGGGTCCGTGAAAGTAAACGGAGGAAACCTTTTCCATACTTACGGATGTTGCGGGTTCAAACCCCAGCCTCTGCCACTGTACTCTGGCCTATGGTGTCTTATAGTACACTAGGAGAAAGTCACTGACTCACCCCCCCCCCCCCCCGTCGCTCATGACTCTCACCTTCATGCCGTGTCCCAGCGTGTCCAGCTCGGTGTAGGTGATGGGGGTGCGGGAGTATTTGGCCTTGGGCTCCCGGCTGGCCGCCGGCGGGATGACCTTGTTGCTGCGCGGCACCCTCTTTGCCGTGGTGAACATGCCGATCTCTCTTCGCGCCACTTTCTCACGGTGCATGTCCACCGTCTGGGGCGGTGGGAAGGGGGGGGGAGAAGTGGGGGAAGAAATGCACGTATTAGGCCTACACCTCGGCAAGACCAGCCTCAACCCCCCCACACAGATACACCTACGGGACCTTCATCTTATTAACCCTCCGCCCATAGTAAAACGGGCCAAGCGGGGGCTAAAAAAAGGCCCCTTATTTAGCGTGCTCTTGTCGGGGTCCTTCCTGAATCCCCGAGGACAAAGAGAACCATCAATCAGGGTTAGCCCGAGCGACGGAAAACACTGGCCTCTTATTCGCTGCCGCTCAGAGCTCGCGGGCCAGGGTCAGAGGTCACCACGCTGCCGCCCCATTACCCCAGGTGACCTAGTTAGACATGCTGGGCACGGAGCGGGCAGGAATGCCAGGGAGAGCCGCCAAAGGAGGGGGGGGTGGGGGGGTACATCAGTCCCCTGGATGGGGGATCGGGGAGTTATTCTCCAGGCCTGGGGGCCCTACAATGAGGACTGGAAGCAGGCCCAGAGAAGACTCGGAGCTCGCAGTTTAATACACTGATCACAGGCCTGGGGGGGGGCACTGATCACAGGGGGAGGGGTAGGAGGGGAGAGGGGCACAGGAGGAGAGGAGGGAAGCTTACTGGAACAGGCTCCACTCAGTCAGGCCACCCGAATCCGCTCCTCTGCCGCCCCCCCCACCCCCCCCCCACCCCTGACGATGGTGGGGGTGGGGGGGGGGAGGGGGCAGTGAGAAAAAGAGACGTCGGGCTCCAGTCGCCAAACCGCACTCAGACCAGGAGAGGAAGCGCACGCTGCTCTGGCTCATGAGAAAGACAGCACACTTCCCTTTTCTCCTCCGCGGGAGGGAACATGTGCGCCGTCTCTCACTTAAGAGACCTCTTTCTGACTGCCACTGATGGGATGTGGCTTATGTGTCCATTCAGAGAGCTCGTCCCACAGGTGCGGTATCCAATCACGTGCTGTCTGCACAGATACAGGTACATCTGTGGCCATATCAGTCCTTTATCGGTACCTCCAGCAAACACTTTATCTAAAATTCAATAATGAATTCATTTTAAAAGCTGCCTAATATGAAAATAATTTATTTGTTAAAAAAATTCACTTTATAAGGCCTTTTATGTATGGTAGCCAGGATGGGTGGGGTTTGAGAGGATGAGACAGAGGTGGCGGGTCACGAGCGTTACCTGGGCGATGAGGTTGATGGACGACTCCATCTGCCGCAGCTGTGAGGTCTGAGCATCCAGCAGCTTGAGCACGTTGGTGGCCAGGGTGCTGATCTGGTAGGCCACACTGGCCAGAGACTGCGTGGTGAAGGCCTTCGTCTCCTCCAAGGCCTTGCTGGTGTCCTCAACCTGAGAGAGAAGCAAGAGTGATCACCCAATCAGGGACCTGGGTTCATATACTAGAGTCCTCAACCTGAGAGAGAAGCAAGAGTGATCACCCAATCAGGGACCTGGGTTCATATACTAGAGTCCTCAAC
The DNA here is from genome assembly GCF_013347855.1 of Anguilla anguilla. Taxonomy (NCBI): domain Eukaryota; kingdom Metazoa; phylum Chordata; class Actinopteri; order Anguilliformes; family Anguillidae; genus Anguilla; species Anguilla anguilla. The sequence goes on from NC_049217.1 coordinate 17,633,133, forward strand.
CTGAGAGAGAAGCAAGAGTGATCACCCAATCAGGGACCTGGGTTCATATACTAGAGTCCTCAACCTGAGAGAGAAGCAAGAGTGATCACCCAATCAGGGACCTGAGTTCATATACAAGAGCCCTCAACTGACAGATAAGCGTCCCCGAGGGTGGACTAAGGGTAACTGGGGTGACTGCTTTAAAGAGTGTCCCTGGTTTTGCGTTTCGTGTTTTTGGGGTTTGAGTCCCTGGGGTTTGAGTCCCTGAGAGCTCAGGGTTTGAGTCCCCGAGGGTGGACTAAGGGTAACTAGGGTGACTGCTTTAAAGAGTGTCCCTGGTTTTGTGTTTCGTATTTTTGGGGTTTGAGTGTCTTGAGAGAATCCTTATCCCCCACTTCCCTAAACGTTTCAGGGTTAAAGTCCCCTTAGATTGTCAGGGATTGAATCCCCAGAGAAAAGCGCTTGGTAGGGCACCTTTTTCACATTCTATTTTATCTTTATTATCTCCTTCATTCTACATTTTCTATGTATTTTTTCTTCTTTTTATTTTTTTTACTTACTATTTGTTTTTTAATATTATTTTTATTAAACCGATTCTGGTTTTGCTATTTTGCTTTTTTTGTTGCTATTTTCTGTAAAGCACTTTGTAAACTTTGTTTTAAAAATGTGCTATACAAATAAAGTTATTAATAATAATAATAATAATAATAATAATAATAATAATTATTATTATTATTATATACTAGAGCCCTTAACCTGAGATAGAAGCAAGAGTGATCACCCAGTCGATTAATTAACTAATCATCGTCTTCAATCAACCTTGATAAGTAGAATCAAGTGTTTTAGTGCTGGGCTAAAGGTTATGCTGGGTTATGCATTCAACCCAATGTACTCTATCAGAGTAAAAGTAACTCTGTCAGTGTTAATAATAAACTGCAATGGACAAATGCTATTCACATGAAAAGTACAAAGTGTATTAACAGAGCTTTGTTTCAGAAAATGGTGCATTGTCCCATTTTTTGTTTTTTTTTTGTTTTAGCATTGCGTGTTTATGGTGGCTGTCTCCATGGAAACAGTACTTCTGTAGGGACGGCCAATCAGATTCAGGACAGTACAGCCCGTGGCTAAAGGAGGCTCAGATGCTAGTCTGACTCCGTTCTCTGCTTATCCCTGTTTTGACTGCAAGGAGACGGAAGTGGCAGAAATGAAATGCATCACTTCTCTCTCAGAGCGAAAGAAAAGCTGTTTCACCTCGGCCCTCGTGCCCTATTCCTCATCATCTGCTTTGCCCCTGCGGCCCAATGTATTTTCAGAGAGATTGCATTCTGCCATTTTTATTTATTTTATTTTTTTTGCATTGCAATGTAGCCGCAATTGCACGTCTTAAAGGGTTACCTCCTCAAATGGTCTCCAGGATTTGGTCGCCTAACTCATAAAGGACTTTAAGCATCGATGGCTGCGGTAAACCCGTGCTCTTTTCGGCGCATGTGTGAGTTTGACTCGCTCCCGTCTGCCGCAGTAGCACTCTGGGGAAAGCACTACTTTCACGCAGTAGATCAGCAAGCTACACGGCTGGCGGGAGGAAGTCGAATTCACACCTGCGCAAAAAAAGAGCAGATTTATTTCCGGTCACTGTAGCTGTACCCACAGCCCTCATTGCTTACAGTCCCTGTTTCCCTCACCCCTGCTGTTGCTTGTAATTACTGTAACATGGAGTAACAGTAATTGCACAGAAGCTTTGATAACTTTGTGTTTCCTATTGGTATTACAAAAAAGAATTTAAAATAATTTTTTAAAAAAACAGAAAAATCCTTAAATGCCTTAGGCATTTCTGTTTGCATTTAGCCATTTTGCAGATGCTCCTATCCAGACGGACCTCTCCAAATGACCAAATGCACAGATGTCTATGGGTTGGCACAGGCACGTTTAATTAGCTGTACACGTCCAGCCATGCTGGACACCCACAATTTTAACCACATCCTGTAACACTATGGAACTCATCACCGACCAGCCATTGTTTATGGAAAGATTCTGCATGCAGCGTTGAAACACTGTACATGATCCATATACAGACGTACGTACACATACTGCTTTGGATCATTAAAAATGATCTTGCAGATATTTTTAATGTTTTAAAAGCTGTTCATTGAGTTTCCACTGGCTTGTCTTCCAATTTGGGCCTCGAATGTACTCTTTTGTTCTTGAATGGGATTTGAAACTGCAGCCCACTTCTTATGTAACCTGGGAAAACACAGGGGAAGTGGCTAGCTGTACATACTAAACAAGACGCAAAGCAAACAGAGCAGAGCCAACCACAGTGTCTCAGTGGCCCCAGACAAGACTGCTGTTGTGGCCCCACAGTGTTCAAAAAAGAAAAAACAAAAACTGGAATTGTGTAGCCCGGGGACGGTTGTGGCCCTAAATGACTGCAGACTGTTCACGGCAGTGGCCGGCTCTGAAATCAATGCTACTTCGTACTGCATGCTGAGTTCTGAACCAGCTTCTAATCTTAAACCCTCCCCAAGAAATCAAATTGTGGATGACACACTCAAAATCGTTCATTTAAAAAATGGTAAATGGAACATACTTTCCATTGTTGCCACATGGACAAACACACACAGACACAACAACAACCACAGCAAGTTCTATTGTAGCATTCTTTTGGCACTAGCCTCTCTCTGTCGTTCGTAGACAATATTCAGGCGCTGTACGCTCAGCTTGGTATAACAGTTAGGAAATTGGACTCGCAACTCAAAATTTTCAGGTCAGGAGTTCCAGCTGGGGCAGTGCCATTGTACCCCTGAGCAAGGTACTTAACCAGAGTCTCTTCAGTGAAAAATATCTATCTGTATACAGTAAGTGGATTGTATGTTAAAATGTGAGTTCCTCGGGATACGAGTGTCATGTTAAATGGCCAAATGTAATGTATACAGGAAGGAAAATATATTACAAGATGTCCCTTTGCACTCTGAAGAGTTGTCGATTCAGCTAAAAGGCATGTCTGAGTGCATGACTAGCCCATAAGACTTCACTGATGTTTGAGTGCTTCGTTTCGGAGCTCCCTCGAATATGATGTGAGTCATGATGCGTGAATATGGAAATCTAAACAGTAGAGACTAGGTAGGGTCGGTTCATAACTTACATTGTACAGCCAACCAAAAGCTTTTCCTGGGTTTTCTCTACCTTGTGAACAGTAGGGACACCAGAGTTCCAATCACGGGTGTACCATAGAAGTCTGTGGGTGGGCGATCACAGGCCGAGGAGGGGAGGGGGATCGCGATCGTGTACCGGGGGTTGAACCTTCGATTTTTAATTTTTTTTTCCCAAAAACTTGGGTGTACCTAGAACACTCAGTACACAGTGTGTGACCGCCAGTGCTTGGAAACACACTTAGAGCTGCATTGTGTTACTGTGCACTATACACATACACAGTCATTAATGAGAACGCCCAAGCAAGTGACCGCTTCGCCCGAGATGCCTGCCGCTGGGGCTGAAGGCCGACACGTCTGACTCTTTATGTGAAATGTCTGTATGATCACCACTGAAGTGAGAGGTTTTTAAGTTGTATGATCACCACTGAAGTGAGAGGTTTTTAAGTTGTATGATCACCACTGAAGTGAGAGGTTTTTAAGTTGTATGATCACCTCTGCCAGTCTTGACGGGTATGACTGGGAACGTTCCCATTGAGGGTAAGGATGCTGTGACCACAAATTAAGAGTTCTGGGGAAGAAAAATATTCAAAACCTCTAATGGAACAGATCAATGACCTTTCTCATTAGTTCCCTTCAAGTGCACTTTATTTTCTATTGCTGATATGCACAGAAACCCTAGTGTACAGCCTTCGTATTGCAGAGCAGGTCTATTGAAATCTGCCCTTCAAGACCAGTGTTGGGCCTACTTTTGGTTCATCTTCTTCCCCTCAGATAAGGAACTGATTTAGACTTGGCACACCAGGTAAGTGGAATCTTAGGTCAATCAGTGACATTAATCAATCAATTAACTATCAGGAAGCAGTAGCTTAGTGCTGCCCTGGGGAGAAGATTTGATTATCTATGCTGTAGAGAATAAATCATGTTCTCATATTACCCCATAGTTCTAAGGTGTAAGAAACCATATGATAAATATATAATAATGTATACACACCTGGTTTAATAATCTATTATTAACAAAAATAATAGGGCAACCCACATGTGTATGACGTACGTCCCAATTCATGTCTCTTTAAGACTTCCCCTGCATGCTCCCCTGCACTGTTTACCCTGATCAAACCGCTACTTCCTGTAATAGACGGTGAGAAAGGAAGGATGTGTTGCCACAGGCAGTTGCTGACTGACAGCGCGAACTTGAGTCAAACTGGGAAATGAAACCTTTGACGTCGTCCCCTCGCGGGTCGCTATGACTCGTTGCTGGTACTAAAAGTTGTTACCCCGCGCCACGTTTAGTTTCTTGATTGACTGCCGGGAGTAGAGCGGAGGAGACGGTTATAGAACGAACTTGCAGCAAGTGGCTGTTTTGCATTCTGCTCCTGCAGTGTTTCACGCTGAAGAGCCCTCACTGGTTTTCAAAAGCTATATTCTATTGAGAAGCCTTTGCACCGAACTTTATGTGTACAGTGCTACAGTGCATCTCTCTCTCTCTGTCTCTCTCTCCGCCCGTCCCTACCTGCCCCTACCTGCCCACTGCATAGCTTAAGTTCCTCAGTCACAATACGCACTCCACTCACCGCCTTAAGCATTTTTGCTATTTTTCACCATTTGTTTAAAAATGTATTCAATCAGTACACATGTGAATGAACGCACCAAAATAGATATAACCCGTGAAAGGCCAAGACAACATGAATGTAGCAGAAGTACAACAATGTGTCCAAAATACAGTTGAAGCATTCAGGAACTTTACAAATGATTTTCTGGTGAGAAAAAATGTCGCTAGTGGTCAACCCACCTGAAGGTAGTTCTTCTCGCAGTATTCGGCCACCTTGTGTAGGTTAGTGTAGTTGTCAAGCAGAGCTTGCCTTGCGGAGGGTGCATCTTGAAGAATTTGCGTTATCTCCTCAGCGCAGTTCTGGTCCTTCATCCTGGCACTCTTTCCGTCGCTCTCTCTTCGCGCTCTGCACAGCACCGCAATGCTCGTTCAGAAACTACCCGTGGGAGACGCAGAACAGCACAAAAGCATCAATTTGCAGAAGCGCAACCCACGGAGACGGCGGCTGTCACTGATTGAAATAATGAAAAGAGAAGCAGCTAACCACTTTCTACTGAACGTGAAAAGCCTTTAAAGGCAGTGTTTTGTGTCCGCCCTGGGGGTTTTTTTTTTTGTTTAAAAACACGACTTCCTTGATGTCGGCGGTTTCACACTTGCAAGAGTGTCATGGCGCTAAAATGTGTACATGTTCCAAACTTAAATGCTGTGAGGAACTGACAAAGCGCGTTTTATAATAAATAGCTACACAACGCCAGCAATACACAGCAATGGTAGAACGGAAGTAAATACAGCTATATTGCTCTCGGTTGATATATTGAATATGGGTACTATACTCATAGATCCTGGATGCAATTTGAAGACTGCAAAAACGAATAATTAAATAAATTAAACGTAATGCGTTTTTATAAGATTATTTAAATTACGTTATTTTCAGCCGTTTTAGTTTGCAGTCTATTAGAGGTGCACTAATCATTGTCAAGAACATAGCACAGGTTCAAGAGCATTCTTGTTGAAATGTAAACGTAATTCATCTGTAGAGGAAATGTGAATTTCGGGAGCAAAGTTTGAAAGCTGATCAAATGCTTGGTACCAGTAAATAAACACACACTAGTGCCACCTACTGGTGTAAGTATCTCTGCAATGGAGAATAATTTGAAACGGTGTTTTAAGAATAGCGGTAGCCTACCTACTGTTGTAGAAATAATTGTTTTGTTATTCCAGTCGCCGCGTGGAGGTTTCTGGTGGTGTCACACGGAACATTACTCTCAAACACCCTTGGGTGGCTACAGATTTGGGCCTCTCATAAAACATGAACAACCGGCCATTCGGTGTGTATATTTTTTATTTTTATTTTTTTTATTTGAAAAGAACACTTATTTTCTAACGTTTAACCTAAATCATTGGAACACTGATATAATGCGATGATGTAGGTATACATTTATATAGGTATAGGCAACTCCATTAAATTGACGTGTAATTTATCATTTGTATTAATATTTTTTTAAAAAATTTGCTATTAGTTTTAAAGTGCGTTGCCCATACTGTGTCACCCTGCTTATTTTAATCAAAAAGTTAGCTGGGACACGCGTCATGCGTTAAGTGGTGTCATGCGTTAAGACCATCTCGGTCGTTTGTTGTGCAAAACTGGCATAATACCTGGCACCAACCATGTCCGTTTAACTGAAGACGCGCGTCTTATCTGGTGCCTTGAAAAACATTATCCAGGAGGTGTCCTTCTTTCCACACACTTGATGCTTGCACAGCATAGCCAGGGTAATTACTCATACTTTTAATTGTTAAATGAATGACGTTTTATTATTATTATTATTATTATTATTATTATTATTATTATTATCGGATCTGTTTCCCTTTCTTAATATTAATAATCGCGTGCACACGTTGATGTTTGAGAAACTTGTATATGAGGAAGCTAAACAGAAGTCTGGCAAGACGTGATGAGGAGTTTCTCTGGCTCCCAGCTACCTGCACAATGATCAATTATCATATTCTGGGCTTATCATATATATATATATATATATATATATATGATTATTTTGAGTCCATCCTGCCGATAAATTCAATTAAGTTTTATTTGTGTGGCACTTTGTGTGGCACTTTTGACTGTCACAATGTCACTTTACACGGGAAATAGAACAACAATTTGGGCAAAATCCAGACCTGAACCCCCAAAATGTGAACAATCGAGAGAGGGGAAAAAAAAAAAAACTCCCTAGTGGGAAGAAATCTTGGGAGGAACCAGCCTATAGAGGGGAAGCCCATCCTCAACTGGCCAATCTGGTGTCATAGTACAGATTGAATGAATGGTAACAGAAATGTAATGAGGGATCTGTCAGAGCAGGTGAGATTAGAGCAGGTGTGGGCTGAGTAAACACAAGGGCAGATTGGAGATCCCGGTCAGAGGGTGATGTGTAGCAGGTGGCTTTGCTGCACCGATCAAAGCAAGGGAGAGGAGAATTCAGTGCCTTGCCATGGAGCCTCTCCATTGGACGATCAGATTGGCAGCTACTGGTGATGTAGTACAGATCAGGATATGCTCTGTAGGGAGGGATGAGAGACAGTGCCAGCTTTGGTTGTGGGATTAGGCCGGTTGCCAGTGGATTGGCTTGGTGAGGGGTGTGGCCCCTGGGTAGTTATGGGTAGAGAGGACCAATCAGACTGCACTTTTTTTTTTTTTTTTTTAGATGAACAGGCTTGTCATTTCTGATCTTTGGCATGCTACAATGATCCCCAGTGGCCATTGATTTTAGGTGATAGCAAGGGGCATATATGAATATATGATATACAGTATATGTGTACTGTATATGAGTATTTTTGTCTATGAAAAATGAATTGCATCTACTTATAAATGAGTAAGATCCCCCCATATAAGTGGAACGTTGTTCACAAAAACACCCAGGATATATACCACATAGGCTTTCTGGTCAATATTGAGACATTGCCTTGGCAGTAGAGGCATATAAACAATTATATGCTAATGACAGAAACATTTTTCCTAATCTAGGATATTGACAGGAAAAGACAGTCGTCCCTTTGAGGACCCCTGTGTAAAATGAGTCTTGTTTATTTTCCCGTCAGAGAAATGGAGTTGACTGTTACCGTGAATTCACATTTTAATGCATATGCATAATACCTCAAGCTGTTGAAGGGCGTGATATGCATTAGTCCGATGCATTAGTATGGATTATAATTCCATGATCGATTTTCTTACGGTCTAGAAAGTGCTTGTTGGGTGGAGTATGAAGCAAAATGAACATTTATGTGACTTGTTTCCTTAGATATATGACGCCCATTTTGAGACCAAATCCAGACTATGCTGTTGGTGCCTGCCCACCACAGTGCCATTGGGATCAGGGCCACTCTGTCATTGGCTTGACGGACTTTCAATTAACAGATCAGTCAGATGCTTGAAGGTAAAGATGTTCACACAAACCCCTCATTAGAAGAAGGGGAATTCCAGTCAAATATTGTGAAACCATTTTTTTTTTAAACCTTTATCATTTGGTTACCGTGTTGTGATGGTTCTCGGCATATTCTAGGCACTGAGGGGGGAAATTTTGATTAATGTCAGCTTTAAAATGTGCCCTGTGGAAATTGCGCAGGTTCCTGTTTGATGTGTTTCAACACGCACCTTAATTGCGCAAAGCTCAGCTAAATTCTGGGAGACCTGATATTTTCCAGAGGATTGGAAACTTGTGGATAGTAGTATTATATGGCTGTGTTTTGCTACTAGCACATGATATTCCGGTAACAGTATGTTTTGATATAATAACACTACAAATTCTGGAAAGTTATGGTTCACATGCTGGTGAAGAAATCCATGTTCTATGCCTGGAGGTTACTCGGCTGGAATGCAAAATTGTACTAGTGCACCACAATCTGAATCTTGTTATTTTCAATGCTTTCGGTGTGCAATATGGAATTTGTTGACAGCAGAAATAAGCATGCCCATAACTTATGCCTGTATGTTTTCAAAAATAACAGCTTTTAATGGTTGACAAATAAAGAGAAAACATAAGCCATCTGTAACGTATGATGGTGTTGGATGGTGCATTTAGAGAAAACATTTTAAATGCTTTAAATGCAGTTATCTTCAAATGCAGCAATAATAATCTCATTTTGCTGTCTGCATCATGCGATGAATTGCCCTTTTTCTTCATTTATTCAGTTTTCGTTTCTTGTAACTGCAACAAAATTAAATCATGAACTGAGTCTACAGCAAGATGTGCCATATCATCATTCCAGTGGGATGTAGGATCTTGATTAAATCCAAATACAAAGCTGTTTGAATTTTAGATTTTGTTAAACAGACAAACACACACACTCACTTGCCTTGAATGTGCCATCTTGTATTTTTCAAAGGTTGCATCATGCATGCATGGTTTAAAGTGATGCCTTTAGATGATTTGTAGAATGTCATAAAGTTCTAATTAGGCCTCCTCTTTCACAGTTGCTGGCTCAGTCACCAAGAAATGCTGAAGTACTTATTTGCACATTTGTCAATTGCTTGGTTGACTACAAGGCACTGATTCAGGATGTTGGTTGAAAAATGGAAAATATGAGTTCCAGATTCTTCAGATGCTCTGCTTGTTCCAAGTCCCAGAGATGTATCTCTCCCACCTTAAAAGATCCCCATTACTTCTAGTACCAATTCAAGACAGGATTGACACTGAAATTCTAATACTTACCTACAAGGCACTGCTTTATGACCAAGGAATGTAGGAACAGGTCAGACATCCACTCCATGGGGTGGCAGTGTAGTATAATGGATAGGGTTCAATTCCCAACACTGCCATTGTAACCTTCTGCAGGGCACTTAAACCGCTTTGCTTCAGTATATACCCAGCTGTGTAAGTGGGTGCAATGTAAATGCTATTAAACTTCTGTCTAAGTTTCTCTGGATAACAGCGTTTGCTAAATGCCAGTAATGTAAGGTAGAACAGATTTGTTTTGGTCTGGTTTGTTGTAAACCTTCCATGTTTCGCCCATTTTGGAAAAGCGAGGTATGCTTTTGGTCAGTGTGTCTCCGCTACACCACCTGTGATCAATCGTCCGGCAGGTGAGGCTTGTTCACATGCCTCTGATACGCTCACCTACAAGCCAGTAACTATTTTTCATAACACAAGAGCTTTGCACTCTCTTTGCTATTACATTGGGCTGGCCAGTGGAGGATGGGCTCCCTGTATAGCTGGGTTCCCATTGGGGTGTTTTTTCTTGCCACCGGTTGAGTGTTTTTCTTCCAACTGGGGAGTTAAAAAAAAAAAAATACTTCATATGCAGGTTTTTTGGGGGTTCAGGCCTGGTTTTGACCAAATTTCCTTTCTGTTTACTCTATAATGTGTCTTTGAGACAGTGTCTCTGTAAAAAGCGCTATAAAAATACAATTGAATTTAACTGAATTGACTGATCAGACGCGATGAAAAGAAAATAAGGGAAACTAAAATAGGAAAATTTAATGGGATGAAGTCCAGAGGCATGAACCAAGAGGGAAACATTTATTGACTCTGCTCACTAGCAATACGCCTGTTTAAATCACAGCTAAAACATAACACAATTTCTGTGCTGACAAAAAGAAAAGAGGAATTTTCCTCTTTCCTATTGTAGTGGAAAGCTCACTTTAACATGAAGGAAGAGAGACTGTTTTCTTGTATTTAAAAATGATTTACTGATTAATTAAATCAGGGAAAAAGTCGAACACACTCACATGGAGAAGTCAGAGTAATTCCAAAGCATGAACGAGAGAACACACAATATATAGGCAACAAATCTTGGACCTTGCTCTTGTGAAGGTTTCTTATTGGTTACCAATCGGTGTCTGAAAAAGATGAGTCATTGCATTTTCACCACAACAGTTGTGTTCACACAAGGACCCTGGCAACCCATATTGGCTTTTTTAGCTTACAGATATTGTTTTCTAGGTGTTTTCGACTTTAATTGTGGTTATCACTCTGAACTTTGAATAACTCCCCCCTTTGTCTGTAAGTGCTTGCACAAACTAGAGCAGAGGTTATTTGACACAGCTTACTTTGGCAGCACACAATCATGATTATGTAGTAAGATTGTGGATTTTCTTCTACACTATAATTTCAGATTAGAATTTGTTTTTGACTATTTTTTTTTGGACTGTTATTTATCCACACTGTGATGGACTGGCAAACTGTCCAGACTGCATTCCTGCCTCTCGCCCAATGCACAGTGGGATATAGTCCAGCACCTTCCGTGACCCTGACCAGAAATAAGTGGGTAAAAGGAGTGCATGCACTCCTCACCCACCCAACTTGCGCATCCCCAAGCCAGCAACTCTTATACTTCATATGCAATGTTAATAAAGGAACCAGGAGATACATATCTTTCATACTATATGCCTTCAATTCCCATATCTCTTACCCATATGTCTGCAGCTGGTGGCCTGTGTCTCTCTGCCGGGTTTATGATAGGAGCTTGCAGGGGTAGGTGGAGGGGCCTTCTCTGATTTAAAGCCATTCTACCTCTGATGGCATGAAGTCAGTTGTGTGCCACCACCATTGACTCTGGGCCATAGCCTGGTCATATTTGGCTGATGACATATTCAGCATTTGAATCTGATTTCTCAGCTAAAAGGCCCAGCCTGTGTTCTTAGGAGGGTGGTTAAGAGTCCATAATGACAGTTTTTTAGTGCATAGCATATTTTAATATTAATTTAATGTACTGTGTCTCATCTCTAATTTTTGTATGTGATCTATTCCTTTATCATTTTCTCTTCTCTGAAACACAAGGAATTTGTTAGGAAGAAATGGATTGTTAAGGTTCAGTAGAGAAATATCTTCACAGCCACTAGTCAGCCCAATAAATTAATAGCTAGGCATTAGCAATAAAATTTATCTCTCAGTGCAGAGAGAGGTACTTTAATTTCATGCAGAGTGAGGATAGATCAGCAATGTTCAGGAGCAAGCCACAGGCATGCTGGGTAATAATCTGTTAAAGCTATAAACTGGCCTTGCACAGTCGCCAGTTGAAATCTTCAGCAGCGTACAAAGAAACATCTGGCTTCTGTTAAGTAAATTAAAGCCAATAACCCAGCTGCAAGACAAGCCAGATAATTAACGCATAACAAAGTTTGGGTTCCCCACGCTTGCTTCTCCACTCTATGGTCAACACTTAAGAACTAGTAAAACTTGTATAAAAAACGAGATTACTTCATTTGATCAGAATGCACCAACTAACAGTAGGTCACCTAAGAGCTTATGTTGTGTATAAAAAAGGTCAACTTCTATTACAGTATTAACAATTAACCAGCCCTAATTGCTTACTTGACTAGTGTTTACACATTTAATATTGTCTCATTACCCATTCATGGAAATTTAGAAATTTCATCTTTTTTAATTTATTGGACTTATAGCTATAGTTTTGTTTTCTTGATTCTGGAGAATAGATTTTCCACACATTTTGTGGAAATCAAGAAAATACTTAAGACTATAGTCTTATGTCCAGGAAGTGAAAAAATATAAAAATCCTAAATGTGTGTTTTTATCATTTCTATGGATTGAAAGGGTGATACATTTAATAAGCATGATTATGATGAAAAATGTATTTTGCAATGAATCAGAAAAAGTTAAAAGACTTCACTTTTATCCGAAAAGTGGAAAAAAAGGTGAAAATCCCACATTTGTGTTTTCATCATGTCTTTGGATGGAGAAGGTGATACATTTGATACATCTGTATAAATAAACTGATTGCAAAGGATTTTAAAACATTTATGGTGAAAACCCCATTTTCCAGAAGTCATGAAATTACATAAGACTATAGTCTGATATCCGAAAAGTGGAAAAAAAGGTGAAAATCCCACATTTGTGTTTTCATCATGTCTTTGGATGGAGAAGGTGATACATTTGATACGTCTGTAGAAATAAACTGATTGCAAAGGATTTTAAAACATTTATGATGAAAACCCCATTTTCCAGAAGTCATGAAATTACATAAGACTATAGTCTTATATCCGAAAAGTGGAAAAAAAGGTGAAAATCCCACATTTGTGTTTTCATCATGTCTTTGGATGGAGAAGGTGATACATTTGATACGTCTGTAGAAATAAACTGATTGCAAAGGATTTTAAAACATTTATGATGAAAACCCCATTTTCCAGAATTCATGCAATTACATAAGACTATAGTCTTATATCCAAAAAGTGGAAAAAAGGTGAAAATCCCACATTTGTGTTTTCATCATGTCTTTGGATGGAGAAGGTGATACATTTGATACGTCTGTAGAAATAAACTGATTGCAAAGGATTTTAAAACATTTATGATGAAAACCCCATTTTCCAGAAGTCATGAAATTACATAAGACTATAGTCTTATATCCAAAAAGTGGAAAAAAGGTGAAAATCCCACATTTGTGTTTTCATCATGTCTTTGGATGGAGAAGGTGATACATTTGATACGTCTGTAGAAATAAACTGATTGCAAAGGATTTTAAAACATTTATGATGAAAACCCCATTTTCCAGAAGTCATGAAATTACATAAGACTATAGTCTTATATCCGAAAAGTGGAAAAAAAGGTGAAAATCCCACATTTGTGTTTTCATCATGTCTTTGGATGGAGAAGGTGATACATTTGATACGTCTGTAGAAATAAACTGATTGCAAAGGATTTTAAGACATTTATGATGAAAACCCCATTTTCCAGAAGTCATGAAATTACATAAGACTATAGTCTTATATCCGAAAAGTGGAAAAAAAGGTGAAAATCCCACATTTGTGTTTTCATCATGTCTTTGGATGGAGAAGGTGATACATTTGATACATCTGTAGAAATAAACTGATTGCAAAGGATTTTAAAACATTTATGATGAAAACCCCATTTTCCAGAAGTCATGAAATTACATAAGACTATAGTCTTATATCCAAAAAGTGGAAAAAAGGTGAAAATCCCACATTTGTGTTTTCATCATGTCTTTGGATGGAGAAGGTGATACATTTGATACGTCTGTAGAAATAAACTGATTGCAAAGGATTTTAAAACATTTATGATGAAAACCCCATTTTCCAGAAGTCATGAAATTACATAAGACTATAGTCTTATATCCGAAAAGTGGAAAAAAAGGTGAAAATCCCACATTTGTGTTTTCATCATGTCTTTGGATGGAGAAGGTGATACATTTGATACATCTGTATAAATAAACTGATTGCAAAGGATTTTAAAACATTTATGGTGAAAACCCCATTTTCCAGAAGTCATGAAATTACATAAGACTATAGTCTGATATCCGAAAAGTGGAAAAAAAGGTGAAAATCCCACATTTGTGTTTTCATCATGTCTTTGGATGGAGAAGGTGATACATTTGATACGTCTGTAGAAATAAACTGATTGCAAAGGATTTTAAAACATTTATGATGAAAACCCCATTTTCCAGAAGTCATGAAATTACATAAGACTATAGTCTTATATCCGAAAAGTGGAAAAAAAGGTGAAAATCCCACATTTGTGTTTTCATCATGTCTTTGGATGGAGAAGGTGATACATTTGATACGTCTGTAGAAATAAACTGATTGCAAAGGATTTTAAAACATTTATGATGAAAACCCCATTTTCCAGAAGTCATGCAATTACATAAGACTATAGTCTTATATCCAAAAAGTGGAAAAAAGGTGAAAATCCCACATTTGTGTTTTCATCATGTCTTTGGATGGAGAAGGTGATACATTTGATACGTCTGTAGAAATAAACTGATTGCAAAGGATTTTAAAACATTTATGATGAAAACCCCATTTTCCAGAAGTCATGAAATTACATAAGACTATAGTCTTATATCCGAAAAGTGGAAAAAAAGGTGAAAATCCCACATTTGTGTTTTCATCATGTCTTTGGATGGAGAAGGTGATACATTTGATACGTCTGTAGAAATAAACTGATTGCAAAGGATTTTAAAACATTTATGATGAAAACCCCATTTTCCAGAAGTCATGCAATTACATAAGACTATAGTCTTATATCCAAAAAGTGGAAAAAAAGGTGAAAATCCCACATTTGTGTTTTCATCATGTCTTTGGATGGAGAAGGTGATACATTTGATACGTCTGTAGAAATAAACTGATTGCAAAGGATTTTAAAACATTTATGATGAAAACCCCATTTTCCAGAAGTCATGAAATTACATAAGACTATAGTCTTATATCCGAAAAGTGGAAAAAAAGGTGAAAATCCCACATTTGTGTTTTCATCATGTCTTTGGATGGAGAAGGTGATACATTTGATACGTCTGTAGAAATAAACTGATTGCAAAGGATTTTAAAACATTTATGATGAAAACCCCATTTTCCAGAAGTCATGAAATTACATAAGACTATAGTCTTATATCCGAAAAGTGGAAAAAAAGGTGAAAATCCCACATTTGTGTTTTCATCATGTCTTTGGATGGAGAAGGTGATACATTTGATACGTCTGTAGAAATAAACTGATTGCAAAGGATTTTAAAACATTTATGATGAAAACCCCATTTTCCAGAAGTCATGAAATTACATAAGACTATAGTCTTATATCCGAAAAGTGGAAAAAAAGGTGAAAATCCCACATTTGTGTTTTCATCATGTCTTTGGATGGAGAAGGTGATACATTTGATACGTCTGTAGAAATAAACTGATTGCAAAGGATTTTAAAACATTTATGATGAAAACCCCATTTTCCAGAAGTCATGAAATTACATAAGACTATAGTCTTATATCCGAAAAGTGGAAAAAAAGGTGAAAATCCCACATTTGTGTTTTCATCATGTCTTTGGATGGAGAAGGTGATACATTTGATACGTCTGTAGAAATAAACTGATTGCAAAGGATTTTAAAACATTTATGATGAAAACCTCCATTTTCCAGAAGTCATGAAATTACATAAGACTATAGTCTTATATCCGAAAAGTGGAAAAAAAGGTGAAAATCCCACATTTGTGTTTTCATCATGTCTTTGGATGGAGAAGGTGATACATTTGATACGTCTGTAGAAATAAACTGATTGCAAAGGATTTTAAAACATTTATGATGAAAACCCCATTTTCCAGAAGTCATGCAATTACATAAGACTATAGTCTTATATCCAAAAAGTGGAAAAAAGGTGAAAATCCCACATTTGTGTTTTCATCATGTCTTTGGATGGAGAAGGTGATACATTTGATACGTCTGTAGAAATAAACTGATTGCAAAGGATTTTAAAACATTTATGATGAAAACCCCATTTTCCAGAAGTCATGAAATTACATAAGACTATAGTCTTATATCCGAAAAGTGGAAAAAAAGGTGAAAATCCCACATTTGTGTTTTCATCATGTCTTTGGATGGAGAAGGTGATACATTTGATACGTCTGTAGAAATAAACTGATTGCAAAGGATTTTAAAACATTTATGATGAAAACCCCATTTTCCAGAAGTCATGCAATTACATAAGACTATAGTCTTATATCCAAAAAGTGGAAAAAAGGTGAAAATCCCACATTTGTGTTTTCATCATGTCTTTGGATGGAGAAGGTGATACATTTGATACGTCTGTAGAAATAAACTGATTGCAAAGGATTTTAAAACATTTATGATGAAAACCCCATTTTCCAGAAGTCATGAAATTACATAAGACTATAGTCTTATATCCGAAAAGTGGAAAAAAAGGTGAAAATCCCACATTTGTGTTTTCATCATGTCTTTGGATGGAGAAGGTGATACATTTGATACGTCTGTAGAAATAAACTGATTGCAAAGGATTTTAAAACATTTATGATGAAAACCCCATTTTCCAGAAGTCATGAAATTACATAAGACTATAGTCTTATATCCGAAAAGTGGAAAAAAAGGTGAAAATCCCACATTTGTGTTTTCATCATGTCTTTGGATGGAGAAGGTGATACATTTGATACGTCTGTAGAAATAAACTGATTGCAAAGGATTTTAAAACATTTATGATGAAAACCCCATTTTCCAGAAGTCATGAAATTACATAAGACTATAGTCTTATATCCGAAAAGTGGAAAAAAAGGTGAAAATCCCACATTTGTGTTTTCATCATGTCTTTGGATGGAGAAGGTGATACATTTGATACGTCTGTAGAAATAAACTGATTGCAAAGGATTTTAAAACATTTATGATGAAAACCCCATTTTCCAGAAGTCATGAAATTACATAAGACTATAGTCTTATATCCGAAAAGTGGAAAAAAAGGTGAAAATCCCACATTTGTGTTTTCATCATGTCTTTGGATGGAGAAGGTGATACATTTGATACGTCTGTAGAAATAAACTGATTACAAAGGATTTTAAAACATTTATGATGAAAACCCCATTTTCCAGAATTCATGCAATTACATAAGACTATAGTCTTATATCCGAAAAGTGGAAAAAAAGGTGAAAATCCCACATTTGTGTTTTCATCATGTCTTTGGATGGAGAAGGTGATACATTTGATACGTCTGTAGAAATAAACTGATTGCAAAGGATTTTAAAACATTTATGATGAAAACCCCATTTTCCAGAAGTCATGCAATTACATAAGACTATAGTCTTATATCCGAAAAGTGGAAAAAAGGTGAAAATCCCACATTTGTGTTTTCATCATGTCTTTGGATGGAGAAGGTGATACATTTGATACGTCTGTAGAAATAAACTGATTGCAAAGGATTTTAAAACATTTATGATGAAAACCCCATTTTCCAGAAGTCATGAAATTACATAAGACTATAGTCTTATATCCGAAAAGTGGAAAAAAAGGTGAAAATCCCACATTTGTGTTTTCATCATGTCTTTGGATGGAGAAGGTGATACATTTGATACGTCTGTAGAAATAAACTGATTGCAAAGGATTTTAAAACATTTATGATGAAAACCCCATTTTCCAGAAGTCATGCAATTACATAAGACTATAATCTTATATCCGAAAAGTGGAAAAAATGTGAAAATCCCACATTTGTGTTTTCATCATGTCTTTGGATGGAGAAGGTGATACATTTGATACGTTTGTAGAAATAAACTGATTGCAAAGGATTTTAAAACATTTATGATGAAAACTCCATTTTCCAGAAGTCATGAAATTACATAAGACTATAGTCTTATATCCGAAAAGTGGAAAAAAAGGTGAAAATCCCACATTTGTGTTTTCATCATGTCTTTGGATGGAGAAGGTGATACATTTGATACGTCTGTAGAAATAAACTGATTGCAAAGGATTTTAAAACATTTATGATGAAAACCCCATTTTCCAGAAGTCATGAAATTACATAAGACTATAGTCTTATATCCGAAAAGTGGAAAAAAAGGTGAAAATCCCACATTTGTGTTTTCATCATGTCTTTGGATGGAGAAGGTGATACATTTGATACGTCTGTAGAAATAAACTGATTGCAAAGGATTTTAAAACATTTATGATGAAAACCCCATTTTCCAGAAGTCATGAAATTACATAAGACTATAGTCTTATATCCGAAAAGTGGAAAAAAAGGTGAAAATCCCACATTTGTGTTTTCATCATGTCTTTGGATGGAGAAGGTGATACATTTGATACGTCTGTAGAAATAAACTGATTGCAAAGGGTTTTAAAACATTTATGATGAAAACCCCATTTTCCAGAAGTCATGAAATTACATAAGACTATAGTCTTATATCCGAAAAGTGGAAAAAAAGGTGAAAATCCCACATTTGTGTTTTCATCATGTCTTTGGATGGAGAAGGTGATACATTTGATACGTTTGTAGAAATAAACTGATTGCAAAGGATTTTAAAACATTTATGATGAAAACCCCATTTTCCAGAAGTCATGAAATTACATAAGACTATAGTCTTATATCCGAAAAGTGGAAAAAAAGGTGAAAATCCCACATTTGTGTTTTCATCATGTCTTTGGATGGAGAAGGTGATACATTTGCCATGTCTGTAGAAATAAACTGATTGCAAAGGATTTTAAAACATCTATGTTGAAAAATCTATTTTCCAGAAGTCATGAAATTACATAAGACTTATATACAAAAAGTGAAAAAATGTGAAAATCCTAAATCAGTGTTTTTTCATTTCTATGGATCGACAGGGTGACACATTTAATACACATGAAGAAATATATTTATTGGAGTGAGTTTTCATACATTTATGATGTAAAATGATTTGTCCAATGAATCAGAAAAAGCGAAAAGTTTATATCCAAAAAGTCAAATAAAGCAAAAATCCAACTTTTGTTTTTATTATTTCCATGCAAGAAGAAGGTCATACATTTGATAATTCTGTAAAAAAAAATGGATTCCAAAGTTTATTAAACATTTACGATGAAAAACTCATTTTTCACAAATCATGAAATTACATAAGACTATATAGTCTTATAGTAAAAAAAAAAGAACTTCGGATGGAGAATGTGTACCTTTATTTTCACACATTTTGATGAGCAATGCATTTCCAATAAATCAGAATAACTGAAAGACTATAGCCTTATATCCAGAAAGTCAAAAAATTGTGAAAATCCTAAATATCATTTTATTTTGATAGAGGAGGTTCTACATTCAATAAATATGAAGAAATACATTTATTACCATGGATTTTCACTCATTTATTATGAAAAGTGTATTTCCCAATGCATCAGAAAAACTTAAAAACTATAGTCTTATATCCGAAAAGTGAATAAAAATGTGAAAAAAATCCAACTTTTGTGTTTTTATTATTTCCATTCAAGAAGACGGTTATACATTTGGTAAATCTGTAGAATTTAATTTTTTCCATAGGTTATTAAACATTTATGATGAAAAACCCATTTTCAGAAAACAAGACAATACTTAAGACTATAGTCTTATGTTCAGAACGTGAAATTTTTAAAAAAAAATCATAAATGTGTGTTTTTATCATTTCTATGAATTGAAAGGGTGATACATTTAATAAGAATAACATGGCATCCCTAGGTCTGGTTGCCAGGCGATGGCCAATGGCGTGTTTGTCACTATGCCTCCTGAAGAGGGTTGTTGGGCAACGGTGTCCATCTCCTCTCCATCGCATCTTCTGACCAGGACCTCCGCAAGGGAGATGTGACGTCATTATCTCCACCTGTAGGGGAAACAGAAACAAATACAGCAGAAAAGCACAAGGCTCCAAAAACATTGGAATGTAACACCAGACATGTAGAAAAATATATAAAACTATAGTCTTATGGGCAAAAGTGTAAAACATTTCAAATTTTGAATTCATTTCCAGGGATAAAAAAGGTTTTTCCAGACAATCAGAAAGATATATATGCCTTTTGTCAAAACAGTGAATGAATGCACAAATTCTATATATCACTTTTTTCATGTGTTTTATGATGAAACACGTTTACAGGCAATTATAAAAATGTATAAAATGAATTATTGGCAGAATTTCTGAATTTGTGGCCATCATTGAAATGGATAAAGAAAAAGATATATTCATTCAATATAAAGGAATAAAATTAAATGCAGTGTGTTTTTATACATTTATTTTTAAAAACATGTTTGCAGATAATCAACAAAATATATTTGACTATAGTCTTATGTACAAAAAAGTTACCAAAAAAAGGGAGGAAAATGCTTAAAAATCTTAACATGTGATTTTATCATTTGGATGGATGAAGGAGTTACTTAATTAATCTGAACACATTAATTGAATACCATTTTTTTGACTTTTGACACAGAAAAATATGTAACACTGAAAAAAAAAAAATTCATTCATTCATAAATTTGTGATTTTATCATAGATAGAAGAAGGAGATATTTAATGAATCTGAAGAAATAAATTGAATTCTTTATGAATATTTTTAAATGAAAAAACATTTTTCTTAACCTAACCCTAACACTAACTGTAACCCTAATCTTAGAACTGGGAGTCATTTCAAATATTGCATTTTCTATTAAAAATAATAGAAATAACATATTACAAATGCAACAAAATAATAAAAGGAGATATGTGTTCAGATGTATTTTTAAAAGTATTTCACTGAAAAAATTCAGAAGTCAAAATACATGAGGTTATACTGTTACATCACCCTGGTGAAAACTTTTTGATCCTCCAGATAACCCTTGTCCAAGCCTTTTCACAAGCTCCTAAACACAGTGCAGATCTTTCCTCAGCCCTAACACATATCTATTTCCTAACTCTTTAAGACTGGAAACATTACAGCTAATCCAAGGTGAACAACAAAAGTGTATTCATAAATGACTTTGGTTTCACAAATAATAAATGAGCTTTTATAACTCAAGGTTTGCCTTTGTCCACCAGTGTGAAATGCCCGGTTTAATTAACTTCTCTCCTCTGTTATCAAGGGGCCTCCATTTTATAAGACCACTGTGTAATCTGAACCAAGCCTTTTGACTGGTTAAGCACACAGCCTCAACTGACCCTCTGCGGGCTGCAGGGAGTGAGTGTTATTAAAGAGACCCTGTTCAGTGCTGTCGTAATCTTTTTCTTCTCTCGTGCCTGTCACATACAGCGCTATTAAAAAACAGCCTGGGCAAGCTTCAGATCAGTAAATGAGCCAAAACCAGGGGTAGAAAACAATGATCTGAACGTTGCTTCAGAGGACCGTGATAACAGATTGTGAAATTGTTTCACGAGGAATCCCCTAGCGCTGTGCAATTGGTCGATTACGTTCTCAGAGTCCCTGTCAGACACAGACAAAAAAAAAAAAAAGAAGGAATTGAATGAGCACCAGTTACTTGTCAAAGGAGCATGCTTTTTTCACCCTTGGCTGCTTTTGCCACTATACACCCCCTCACAGTTGCCGAGCTGAGATGTCGGAATGCGATATTGGTCCAAGATAAAGTGAGTCTTCCCGTCCCACTGGGCTTGGTAACAATGGGCTTCCTGATTAAAAGCACCTAGGGTGGTTATACAAGACAAAGAAATCCAGGGAAAGTATTTGGTTGGCCTTTCCCTCGGGTACATATCAGACACTGATTGAATTATCTCAGCTGTAAGAAATTTGATACAGTTCCGGTATCGATGAAAAGTTGACGAAATGTATTAAACGTATACAAGCGGTGACCGTGATACAATGTAGCAAAGCTTTCAGGAAAGACTGCCTCAAAGGGTTCATGTAGTGAATTGAACACCATTATCAGGACTGAATGGCTTTAAATACCTTTTTTCAGACATGGTCTCTCCCAATCAATAGGGGGTCTGCTATTCCAGTAACCAGTTACCAAGCTTGGAAGCAGTCTGTTGTATTGTTAATCAAGTGTTCTTGTTTGAATCTTGATCACCCATTTCCAGTCAGTATTCTATAACTGAGTACTATGCTGGTCAGTGGCCACTTATATTTATAACTTGCACTGTCCATATGATAAGTTGGCCAGAACTATCCGGGCAGCAGGCTTGGTTGCCATTGTTTAAGACCTGAGTGGATAATTTTACACAGCACGCACAATTTCAAGTTACCGTTAATAGCTGCCAATTGTGAAGTTACGTTCTGACATTTTAATATCAGTCTTAAGTAGTTCTTGCATCTTGTTAGTTCTGACTGCTCTATAAGACCTTTTCCCTATTGAGTTATTCCTTTAAAAGCCCCTGGAAAACAGATTCTTTTTAGTGCCGTTTTGTGCAGTACTGACAGTGAATTCACACGTAGGTTCTGTGTCATTCCTTCAGTCTCTGTGCCTCAAATGTTGTCTTCATCTCCTTCAGTCTTTCTGCAGTCATGTTGTATGCCTCTCTGTCTATTTTTCGTACCCAAACACACACACACACACACACACACACACACACACACACACACACACACACACAGCTTCTCTGTGAAATGTCACATACACAGGCACCCTATCAATCTCATTCCATTGTCTCTTTTGCTCTGTCTGAGACACACACACACACACGCACATCTCACTACCTACAGAGTTCAGACGAAGAGCACCTGGCAGAACCTGGGGTCCATCTCTGCAGCCTCAGCGGTCCCTGGCCAACGGTAAAGTGCTCCTCCAAAAACGCTACGGCAGCGCTACAACGAGACGCTGGGCTCACCAGCTCAGCCCGACCAAGGAGCCCATCAAAGGAAGGCAGGTATCAGTGGGGAGAGATAGAGAGAGCGAGGGAGAGGGAGGGGGGGGCAGAGAGAGAGAGAGAGAGGGAGAAGAGGGAGGGAGGGAAGGGGGGTGAGGGAGAAAGAGGGAGAGAGAGAGGGGGGGACAGACAGAGAGAGAGGGAGAGATAGAGAGGGAGACAGAGAGAGGGAGGCAGAGGGGGGAGAGGGAGCGAGAGAGGGAGGGAGGGACTGAAGGGGGTGAAGGAGAAGAGGAGCGAGAGAGACTGCAGGAGAGCACACTGGCTGTAGGGAGAGAGGGTGAGGGAAGGCTGCTGAAAGTGTGGGCTGGCTCACGCTCATATTTAAAAGGGGCCGGTGCAGACCGAGCCTGCATTTGAGCGACGAAGGGAGGCAGGGACAGACAGGCCCACTGGGGTACAGCCGGATTTCCAACTACCTTCAACGGTTCGGACCCGACACTGCGACGGCCAGGTTTCCGCTGCTCCTTCCAAGAGATTCCACGGCTCCCCCCCCCCCCCCCCCGCCCCACCTACGCCCGGAGCCCAACCAGCCATGCCTGGACTACCGCTGCTGCTCTGGCTGGTCGTCCTGGGGGTGGCTCATGGCCTGCCCGACCACTGGCTGCCCGGAGACTACCCCCGCACCGAGGCCGGAGCCAGGCTGTTCGCAGACGCCTACAACAGCACGGCCGAGGAGGTCCTCTTCAGCAGCACCAGCGCCAGCTGGGCCTACAACACCAACCTGACCGACCACAACTCCAAACTACAGGTAACTCGAACCTGACCGACCACAACTCCAAACTACAGGTAACTCGAACCTGACCAACCACAACTCCAAACTACAGGTAACTCGAACCTGACCGACCACAACTCCAAACTACAGGTAAAGCGAACCTGACCGACCACAACACTGACCTGACAGACCACAACTCCAAACTACAGGTAACGCCAACCTGACCAAACACAACACCAACCTGACCGACCACAACTCCAAACTACAGGTAACACCAACCTGACCGACCACAACTCCAAACTACAGGTAACTCGAACCTGACCGACCACAACACTGACCTGACAGACCACAACTCCAAACTACAGGTAACGCCAACCTGACCAAACACAACACTGACCTGACAGACCACAACTCCAAACTACAGGTAACTCGAACCTGACCAAACACAACACTGACCTGACAGACCGCAACTCCAAACTACAGGTAACACCAATCTGACCGACCACAACTCCAAACTACAGGCAACATCAACCTGACCGACCACAACTCCAAACTACAGGTAAACCTACTTGGGGAACCTACTCTCTGGGGACCAACTCATGCACCCCATCGTGCACATGAGCAGAAAAGATTATTTGAATAATAATTTGATTGATTCACCTTCTGTAATAGTGCTGGATCCAGAGGATTCTGGTGTGTGTATCAGGGATACTGGGTAGCTGTACTGGAGAGGTCACTAAACTGCACCATCCACTGTGTGCAATTAAATTCACTGTGATTATAGATAGACTGTCCGGCAATTTTTGACAATGAAAGCAAAAAGATTGCTGTCGCAAATGCAGTTTGCTTCATTGGTTAACAGATTTGTTGGTTGATTGATTCATTAAATAAATTATATACTGGCTTTTTCTGGACTAGTAACCAGTGCCTTGAGCACTGAACTAGTGCTTCTTGCAGTCTCCAGTAGTATGTTTGGATAATATGTAAAATGTATGCTGTGCAAACGGCCAAGGAAAGTATAATCATGTACAGTCTGCCTTTCTGTTCAGATGCTACTCGAACCAAAAAATGACACAGCTGAGAATCTGAGAAAATTCTCTATTACAGGCATTTGGAAATTCACTTGGCTTCTGCTACTTTTGTTGACAAATGGTTGAACTTTCACATTTCCAACTCACGGCACGTACCAATATACAACATTGCAATTTGCCGTATCTCAGAATATCTGCTGCTGCATGTGTTTTTCTGTCAGATTCTGTACTGGCTGCTGAATTCAAGCTGTTACCATACACCCCCTCTCCTACACACACACACACACACACACACACACACACAGACACGCACACACACACATATAAACACACACACACACAGAGACACGCACACACACACATACACACACACACACATACATAAACACACACAGACATGCACAAACACAAGCACACAGACACAGGCACACACACCAATCATGCACACACACACACTCACCACAAAATGTCCCAGGCTGCACAGGAAACAGAGCAGCAGCATAAGATTTTCCAGATGTTCTGTGGTATTGTAGGACAGTACTGAATATAAGATAAAAGACAAGCAGGCTGCTGTTGTTGTCAAATCAGGGCAGAATGAAAAGAGATGAAAAGAGAGGAGAGGCACCCAGGCACCTCCGGCACCCCTAGATCCACTCCTACACCTGCGAGTGCTCACATCTGCACCAACTGTACATCCATCTTTACTTAAAAATGCTTTTTCTAATACTGGTGATATGCCAAAGTGGGAGGCTGCTCTTCATCATAACCATGCAGTGTATGTCAAGCGTAGACCATTAAAGTTTGAAAAAATAAAATCATATTAAGGATACATGAACTGTTGCAACGGAAAACTACATATTGTAAAATGCAATATGCTGTGAAAAACTGCTTAAGTAATTAGATACAGTGCATGAAAATAGACATATTTTCTCATTTATGAAGTTTAGTTTGACATATTGTTAATAATATATTTTTCATATCCAGGTCATGTATTACTTTTTCATAAAGATGTGTGTGGATGCATTTTTGTCATAGAAATGATATCCAGTCCAGTTTCTAAGAATGACACGTTAAAATCTACGGGGGTGTGTGGACCAAACTAGCCTTCCGTCTGATTGTTCCAGAGAGCATTCAACGATTTTGTGATGCCAGAAGCATTTTATTTTTGTGCATGCAGTTTTGTAACGGTATTTGGGAATTAATTCAGATGGCAAATTTAGGCGTTTGAAATTGAGTTGGGCACGTATGCGTATCCAGATGGTTTTTCCGTGCCTCGCATTTCAAATTATCCCCGGATCTGGAAGAGACGCACCGTCGCCTCAGTTCGACATTATGTGCAGAGAACTGGAACCAATACTTGTGCCTGTTAGTGCAGAGATGAGAAACGACATTGAGTGCAAACAGCAGTATTAAACCACACTAGGCATGGAGACTCAGAAATCTGTCCATGTTGAAATGGATTCTGAAAATGCTCAGCCTAATTAATGGCTGCTTGATATTTCAGATGGCTCATCCAGAAATCCTTCCTCATGGGTTGATTTTAATTCAATACAGTGAGAAGCCCTGGAAAAGTGGCTGCTTCTTGTTTTAAGTAATGTATATATAATGTATATATATATATATAAATATATATATATATATATATATATATATAGTTCATGTGCATGGTATGCGTTTGTCCATTGATTTTCTCCCTTGGTAGGGGAGTCATGAGATCACCATACAAACCTGGTATTCGGCAACCAGTAGTTATTGTGTTTGGGAACTACACATTTTAAAGATCCCTTCCACTCAAAAATGTGTTTTTTTATGATTAAACCTTCACTATACAGATAGATTTTTGTGCAGAATTTGTCATCGGAGAGCCTTTTACATACGAGCAAAATTTTTGATGCCACAAATATGTTGAACCTATCCTGGTCTACTATGCAAAGATATGCAAATGACAAGGGGGCGATGCAGTAAACTGAAACCTTATCACAGAAAGATGATTAGTTACTGAGATTGTTGTGACAACCGTTGTGTTGAACCTGCCATACTGCACAGTTTTAGGATGCAATCCTGAGGTAGGAACTTTGTTCCACTGATTACCAAAGGTTCTAAAACAAAAATGGGCAGAATTTGTTTCTAAAAATCACATGGATGTATCTGACAGCATAGAGGGAATCCGTTTGTAGTGCATATTTTACACAACCTCATGCAGAAGTTTATGGGTTTCATGAAGAAATTAATTTTGATTTTGAGGCCGATATAAATATTATTTTAAATATTATTATATTTCCCGTGGACCACAGCAGCGAGCAATGTCAATTTGCATATTCATAGATTCTGCCACTCTCAATGAGAGTAAAGGTGTAGAGAAGCTGCTAGGCCATTTTCAGTAGTTTATTGAACTTTTTTTCCCCCCTGCAAAAACCATATTAAACAAAATATTAACCAATATAGACTATTTGTAAATGATTTATCATAAACATAGCATCACATCACTAATTGAGACAGCATGCTGTTTTGTTTTTTAAATTTTGGACTAACCTTTACTGAAAAATATTGCAAGTGGTTCTTTATGTAGTCTTCTTTCTAAGAAAAACAGCATTCTCACAGTGGAATCCCTTGGCCTGGAAATGGAGGAGCTCTGTGCACTGTACGGATAGATGGCCATCACTCATGCTACTCTGGTCCACCTTTCTTTTTCTACCTGCAGGGCAGATTCATGCCATAATTAAAACGACAGTATTTGGGCTGTTTATAGCAAGTCAAATCAAATGAATGTGACCTGTTCACATTGCGGTGAAAACTGCTCAGATCACAAAGCTTAATAGGAAAAATGAAAAGAAGATTTTAAGATCTAACCTCATTTGTTGTATTTGCACTTAAAAATGACGAAGGTGGAGGAACCATCGTGTAGAAACAAATGCGGCTGGCTTCACCTTCCATAAATAAAAAACAGCATTTCCCACAATGCCATCAGTCAATTTGCACTCAGAATCTATCATTATAGATTATTGTGATAGATTTACATGGTCTTGCGTAATAATACTGTCTGAGTAATGCATTCATTTTATTGGAACAAGATTGCGTATTGCAATAGAGAAAAAATGTGTGTCCTTCTATAGATAATCCATGGGATGGTAAGATAAACCACAGCTTCCCTCCAAAACAGGTCGCTGGTTCCCTGGAGAGACAAGCCTTCACCGAGGCCTGGGGCAAGAAAGCCAAAGAGCTCTTCAGCGACGCCCTTGTGGACAGTTTTTCTGACCCCCTGCTGAAGAAACAGATCAAGAGGATCAACATTCTGGGAGCAGCTAACCTGCAACAGGCAGAGAGAGAGCGAGTGAGTTTATACTGAGAGTGAGAGTGAGCTTACACTGAGAGAGTTTGCATTGAGTGAGCTTACACTGGGAGAGTGAGTGAGCTTACACTGAGAGAGAGTGAGCTTACAGAGAAAGAGAGAGAGTTTTCACTGAGAGAGAGCAAAAGAGAAAGAAACAGACACAGAGAGAGCACCAGACTCCAACATCATTGCTACTTTTTTCCAACATGGACAAAAATGAGCTTGTGTGTCATTTCCTTTCAGTTAAACAGCATCCTCAGCAGCATGAGCAACATCTACTCCACCGCCAAGGTTTGTCTACCAGGAAAAACAGAGATCTGCTGGTCTCTGGAGCCTGGTAAGTCGCCAAAGTGTTTGGCAGATGTTCTTACCCAGAATGCCTTACACAACTCAGATCATTTTTACATGCAGTCCATTTTTACAGCTGGATATTTTATTAAAGTGACTCAGGTTAAGAACCTTGCTCAAGGGCACAACGGCAGTGTCCCAGCTGGGGAATCAAACCCACAACCTCTAGGTTCCAAGCCCAGTTCCTGAATCATTACGTTACAGTGCTGCCCTTCTGAGAGAGAGCTTGGAAATATCACATCTGTCCTAAAAAATATATATATATTACTGTAGATTATCGCCAATGGTCTCTCATACACAGCATAGGAATGTTTGAATATGTCCTTGCTGAAAGGTTATGTTTTAAGTGTGAAAATACAGTTGCTCTGTAGATTATATGTACTTGAACATTCATGCGACATGTTTCATAGCCTTTATTACTCATTTAAAAAACTGAAGTTTCCTATAGCCATTCTGCCAAACAAGGTGAAAACCTTTGTATTTCTATTTCAATAGATTGCCCTTTTAGATAATATCCCTCTCTGTATATTGGCCAAGCAAATACTGTGTGGGTAAGAGAAGCCTTCAGCATCCAAGTGTCCCTGCAGGCCTTTGTTATAAAGCGTTTAAAAGCAACAGATCACCCCTGCTGTGGAATGCATTTTTCAATTAAATTTGCTCCAACCGTCTGCCTTGTTTCTTTGTCTGGGTTCTCATGCCCAGGCTAAAGAAAAGTATATTATACCCTGGTGTCGGAAAGCCAGTTTGGTGGTTTTCATTGTTACGAAGCACTTCATCTATGATCTGTCAGGCAGATGATTACACAGGTGGCTAACCAGTGGAAATGAAACCAGCTGATCCACATGGCTGTTTCACTGGGAAAAATGTAGGTCTGTCCCCACTGCAGCAAAAAGCAGCAATTTGTGCGGTCCCATTATCTTTTTGTTTGCCAGCCCACTCCTAGGGCTACTGCAAGATTGTATTTTGAACCCTCCCATTCTTAGCCCACCTGACAGCACAGGTAGCAGCCTTTAGGTTCAGCCTGCAGTCCCCAGACTGAAAGTAGGCCAGTGATCTCAGGATGAAAGTAGGAGAGTGAGCTCAGGATGAAAGTAGGAGAGTGAGCTCAGGATGAAAGTAGGAGAGTGAGATCAGAATGAAAGTAGGAGCGTGAGCTCAGGATGAAAGTAGGCCAATAACCTCTGATATGTGATTGTTGGCTGACTACAGTCTTGAGTTCCGTCCCCAGGCAGAAACCGATATGACTGCCCATTCTGCGAAGTGTCTCATATTTGCAGAGACATTAGCATAAAACAAGAACATTTAGGACTGTCTCATTATTTTGTTTCCAAAAAAACCCGGAAAATTGCAATTATTATATATTTTAATGAACCGTCACTTGTAGGCTAGCCATATTTTTCCTACCGACATCACCTACAGATCAATGACCCATGCATGCAAGTTGTTTTTTTTTTTTTTTCCTGAGGCATTCTTTAGGTGAGGAAAAAAGTTTGTGAACACAGAGTGAGCCTTGGTTTGGTTTGGTTTAGCAGGGAGGTCACCAAACACCATTAAGGGTGTGAGCTGTTTTTCTAGGCCAGGGCTAAAACACCTGACTGAAGACACAGGTTGGTTGATTCAGGTGTCTTAGCACTGGGCTACAACAAAAACTTCACCCGCATTGGCCCGTCTTGACTAAGACTGGAAACCGTTGTCCAATCCCACCCCGTTTCCCTGATGCGGACTTGCTTCCTGCAGAGCTGATGGATGTGATGGCCACCTCAAGGAGCTACAAGAAGCTTCTGTACGCATGGGAAGGCTGGCACAACAGCTCAGGTGTACCGCTCAGACCGCTGTACCCAGAATTTGTGAAGTTGAGTAACCAGGCCACCCGCATGGACGGTAAGAACCAACACGCCACCTTAAAATAAAATGAGAACATACTGGCAAAGCTATAGCTGTTTATGCAATGCCTTGTGGTGCCCCTTAAGATTCATATTGATTATCTGTGAATATTTATCTTGATCCCAAGCACATTTCATAAGCCTTGAAATTCTTGGTTAATAAAAACTATTTGCTTTACTAAGTAGTTGTGGCATTAAAATGATATTTTAGGGTAACTCAGACTGGTAAGTTCATAAGAAGCTTGAACATTTATGGACCTCAATTTCGATATAGAAAAGCCAAGGCAACCAAAGCATGTTGGATTTGTGTTCACCCCCGTTCTTGTGTGCTGTGCCCTCCCCAGGTTTTTCGGACACTGGTGCCTACTGGCGTTCCTGGTACGAGTTGCCCTCCTTTCAGGATGACCTGGAGCGCTTGTACAGGCAGGTGGAGCCCCTGTACCAGAACCTCCACGCCTTCGTCCGCCGCAAGCTATACCAGCACTATGGTCCCAAATATATCAACCTGAGGGGCCCCATCCCTGCCCACCTGCTGGGTACGGCTGCTATAGGAGGACATAGTTCATTCCTCAATGCATTACCATGTTATCCTGTTTTAAATCATGTCTTTCATTTAATCTCTAATGCAATTTCATGCATGTCATAATACAGTCTGGATTCAGTCAACAGATACTGTATGACCTCAAGATAAACTCAATTTTTCTTCCGCAGCACAGTTAAGTGAGATGTTTTGATGATTACCATACTTACTGCATTACAGAAGGAAAAAAGCTAATGTTTGGATAACATTTTGAGTCAAGTGAGAGATGGTTGGGTGGGGGGGGGAGAGGTGAGAGGGAGCAGGGGAGCAGACTCTTCTGCTCTTCGTCAAAGCCTGTTTGCCTGCAGGGAACATGTGGGCGCAAACATGGAACAACGTCTACGACATGATGGTGCCCTTTCCCGATAAGCCCAACGTAGACGTGACGCAAGCCATGAAGGAACAGGTGAGAGCCGTCTCTTCAGCTCTCTTTGACATAGGCATATTTACATACCACCATTCCAAGGCCATGATAGCATTACTGCTGCTTTCCTGTACGGACCTTACAAAGAGAAGCCACTGCCTGAAAATATAAGCTCATTGCAAAATGTTAATAATGCAATTATTGTGCTGTTTTTTTATTGTTGTTACAGAGTAATATTCCTTGGCTTTCTGTCACTTTTCCAAATGGCTTGACCTATATTTCTAATACACTTTTTTGTAGAATAAATACACAAACTACCAACTGCTCAATCTGTATTATGCTATATATTTACACACTCACACAAGCACACACATATTTATGTAAAATACTGTTACTGCATCCTCATCTTATGTTCTGTTTTCCACATTATCAGATGAACATCATCAAATAAACCTGTTTTCATCCCCACCTTCGCAGAACTGGAATGCCACACATATGTTCAGGGTGTCCGAGGAATTCTTCACTTCCCTGGGTCTGATCCCCATGCCGCAGAAGTTCTGGGACAAGTCCATGCTGGAGAAGCCTTTGGACGGCCGGGAGGTGGTGTGCCACGCCTCCGCCTGGGATTTCTACAACCGCCAGGACTTCAGGTGAAGGCCAGGGGCTTCATTTCTATTGTGGGGGGGAAACAAACATGCTCATTAGGATTTGTTTTGGTGGGGGACACTATTTGTGCTACTCAATACAACTTGATAATATTGGGGGGGGGGGGGGCATTTGATGTTTTGGGGGTGGGGGGCATGTCCGCCCTGTCCCCCCTGGGATGTACGTCCATGCTCCTGAGGACTGGTGTACTGAGGCAGTGGGAGTTTGGGTGAGTGATGATTTGATTGTTGTCAATGAGGATATACGTGTCATGCACACATGAAACAGAAAACACATGGGATGTAACGCAGAACAAACCTGCACAGTGTGCATTGGTAGCCTATTTATAGAAGGTCATGGCGCACACGCTTACAGGGATCCACTTCCTCACTTTCAGGATCAAGCAGTGCACCACCGTGACCATGGAGCAGCTTTTCACCGTGCACCACGAGATGGGCCACATTCAGTACTACCTGCAGTACCGGGACCAGCCGGTCAGCTTCCGAAGGGGCGCCAACCCGGGCTTCCACGAGGCCATCGGGGACGTGCTGGCCCTCTCCGTCTCCACCCCCAAACACCTGAGGGAGATTGGCCTGCTCGACGACCTGCCTGACGACCCAGGTGCAGCCCGCTGTCACTCTTTCAACCGTTCTTTTCTGCAGTAAATCACTGGCCAAAAAGATTTATGACATCATAGTCCTCTTCCCTGATAGGCCCTAGAATATGGATGTGACCACATATTATTATTAGTTAGTTATTTGTGTGCATGTTGCCCTTTCATTTTTGACACCAGGAATGCTTTCTTGTCACAGACAGCGACATCAATTACCTGTTGAAGATGGCCCTGGGCAAGATTTCCTTCTTGCCCTTTGGGTACCTCATCGACCAATGGCGGTGGGGCGTGTTCAGCGGCCGCACGCCACCTGAGCGCTACAATGCGGAATGGTGGCACCTGAGGTCAGCCTTCAAGCAGTTTCTGTTTTTTTTCTCAGCAAAGACCTGAAACAATACTCTGCACCTAAAAGCTTAACAATGACAAGCATGGCCTTTGTCCACCATTTTGTAGCTAGCTGGTACTAACTGCCACATGAATTGTTGACGACAGTAAAGACACGCATGATGGTTTAGCTGGTTTTGAGGTGTACCTGCTGCAGTTTGAGTAGTTTCTGCCATAAGTGTGGTCCTTTGTTTGCTGTCCCTTTCCAAGAACCAAATACTAAGGAATCTGCCCTCCCACCTATCGATCTGAGGAGCACTTTGACGCTGGAGCTAAATACCACATCCCTGGAAACACGCCCTACATCAGGTTGGGTTTCTACCGCCAAAGATCCCACTTCCCGCTGTCACCTCTCTTCCATTATATTCTGTCACACCACCCCATTCCTGATCTGAAACATGGCACTGCTCCAAAATTGACATTTTATTTGCAATAACAACCAGGTGAATGCTGCTTCCTAGAATGAAACAAAAAACAGATATCTAACTATAAGGCAGGGGTGCCAAACATTGTTCCTGGGGAGTTAAGGGTTGTGCTGGTTTGCTTTGTTATTCAGGACATAATTGATAAATTTGGGATGTTATTTGTAAACTCACCTCACCTGGTTTCTTGGTCTAAATTGTTTGCTGATGGATGAACAGAAAAGCCAGCAGACCCTGTGACCCTCCAGAATCAGGAACAGTGACCCCTGTGCTGTGAGGGATGTCAAGATGTTATGGTCTAGAAACCAGTCTCCTCCATTCATGGTCTATTTCTGTGTTCCTTGTAGATACTTTGTGAGCTTCATTCTCCAGTTCCAGTTCCACGAGAGGTTATGCCAAGCAGCCAATCATACGGGGCCACTGCACAAGTGTGACATCTATCGCTCCAAGGCAGCAGGAGACATCCTGGCGTACGTAACATTCTTATAACGTTGTACACTGGGGCAGCTTCTTGAGTACTGCGCTGTCAAAAAATAACATGTGACTGAAAAATAAAACATACTCAAAAGACGAATAATTAAAGCGTGCACGAGAGTGTTTGACTTAAGTTTGACTTAAATTGATTGTAAAATGTCCAAAAATCAAAAGGGAACACTGACTCAGCAGCGTCTTGCCTGAAGGACTCTGACGTTAAATGCTCAAGTGTAAGTAAAACCACTTGTGTTCTGTCCCCCTTGATGTTGGAGCATTTTACAAGCAACCTTCAGCTTCTGCTAAAATATCATGAATTTCAGAAATCAATAAACACACACTTGCTGCAATCTCAACATTGCTTCCTCCTCGTTTCAGTTTGTTGCACCTTCATAACTGTGGTTTTTGGCTGAAGGAAAGTGCTCAGTGCCGGCTCCTCCAAGCCTTGGCCAGACGTCCTGCAGGAGGCCCTGGGGACGAACAAAATGGATGCCGGCCCTCTGATGAACTACTTTGACCCCATTACGCGGTGGCTACAGGAGCAGAACAAGGACGAGATCCTGGGGTGGCCCGATTTTGACTGGAGACCCCCACTGCCAGAAAACTACCCAGAGGATGTCGGTAGGAAAAGCACTTTTTCATATTGATTGGTTATTTGTTTATTGCACTACGCTGTGTTCCTGCTAACTCAATTTCGAGAGCTGCTTGTGTTATTATCTTGAGACCCTGTGGTAGGTCATTAATTCTGATCTCAGACTTGTTGGATGCCGGCTGACAACATGTCTCAGTTAGTATATATGAGAATTTCATTTATACGAGCCGAACAGCAATCGGCAGTTGATTTTTTAATAAACTAGGATGAATTTCTCACTGCATATAGCCTCATAATTATGAGCATATACTTGCTTATCTGTCACAGTCACAATTTTGTGAAAATATGACTTCTAAGCAATCAGTTAGCACTTAGTTATTTATCAGTAATGTGACAGCTGTAAGTGAAAGTATTTACCAATCTCAGCTCAGCCATGAGCTGTCCCAAACTCTCTCCTATGCGGCTCTCCTGTACAGCTCTCCCGCACGTCTCTCTCCTCTCTGGCAAGTCTCTCTCCTCTCCTGCACGTCTCTCTCCCACGGCTCTCCTGCAAGGCTCTCTCCTCTTGCGGCTGGCCATTCATCACTGAGCGGCAAACAAAAAAAAAACAACAAAAAAAAAAACAGCGCAGAAAAAGCCTCCGAGCACCGCCTGGGGATATTTACTCTCCTGGAAACTGCTGAAAATGAAAAACATTACTTATGCACACAAGACTTATGCACAGTGTGAGAGCCCCTCTGTTTAATGCCTCGCACACAATGGGCCAGAGGCCTAAAGGGGACGCTTCCATTATCTCAGTTCTGTAGCGCTCTGCTTATTAGCCCGAGTCTTCTGATCCTCAAAGCCCACACCGTAAATGCTTTAAGTCTTCCCATCGTGGGGTGGGTTCATAATGCTGCCATTGTTTGAGATCCTCGACACTGAAATAAGCTGCCATTTCTCAATGCCGCTCTGAACTCAGATGCCTCTGAAAACTAGTTAAACACCAAGATGTTGGTGTTGTTCATTTCATTCAATAGGAATGCAGTGCTGCTAAAGCAAAGTATGACATTCTCCTCATGTCAATTTTCAAATACTTTTTTTTCATAATTTGCAAATGCTAAAATGTGTGATGAACTCATCCATGTTCTCTAGACCTCCTCTTGCTCCCCCATGCATTCCGCCTCCTTTGTTTCTGCTGTCCCCAGGTAAGATTGCAGACGAGGCCCAGGCCAAGAAGTTCCTGTCCGAATTCAACAGTTCTGGAGAGGAAGTGTGGAACGCGTACATCGAGTCCTCCTGGACCTATGAAAGCAACATCTCTGAGGACAACAAGCAGGTCATGGTGAGGGCCAGCCCAAGCACCTGAACACAACCTGCCAACTAGTGTCAGGCTTAGACCACAGCCAAGCACCTTAACACAATCTGCCAACCCTTGTCAGGTTTACACCATGGCCAACCACCTTAACACCACCTGTCAACAAGTGTCAGGCTTAGACCACAGCCAAGCACCTTAACACAACCTGTCAACAAGTGTCAGGCTTAGACCACAGCCAAGCACCTTAACACAACCTGTCAGCTGGTGTCAGGTTTGCACCATGGCCAACCACCTTATTATGGTTGGTCCCGAACCATCATTTTTAAATAAAACCCAAACATCTCAACATTGAAATCCATATCTATTGTGCATCAGAACCAAACACCACAGTTTAGTCATGCCTGATGAATTCTTTTTACACCCCCAGGCTAAGATACTGTACCTCTGACTGTGACAAACATATTCCATCTCAAGTTAACCCAGAGGGGGAAAAAAATTGTAATTGAAAACACAGCATGCATGAATTATTTTACAATATTACAGCTGTAAAAAAGCGGTCATCCAGCTTTTAACATCACAAAATAACAAGACCTGCCACAGCAGCTATAACTGTATTTCAACAAAAGGGCACTGCTGGAACTGATTAGAGTGGCTGATAGCATCTGTGGACTTCAGCTTGGTTTAAACCCCTTCCAGCTGCAGAAGAAATTGGAAATGTCCAACCACACGCTGACGTATGGGTTGAAGGCCCGGGAGTTTGATGCCACCGACTTCCAGGACCGCTCAATAAAACGCATGCTGGACAGGATCCGAGACATCCACAGCGCAGGACTCCCGGAAGAGGAGCTGAAGATGGTAAGCGCAAAGACACGCCCATGGTGGTTAGCTTATGTAATATGGACAGTACATATCGTGATACTTATGTTTACAGTGGGCTTTTTTATTAAATAATTATGATTCTCTGTAGTTACTTAATCATTATTTCTCCATGTCCTTTTTTATATATGTCTATCTATTACTACTCTGTCATATTTTATTCTGCATATATACTTGATGTGCTACTGTATTTCATTTTATCATAAAAATTCAGGGCACCCCTGAAAAAGAGACTTTGAACTCAGTGGGTTCCCCCCGGCTAAAAGTAAAGGATAATAGTAATAGTAATAATAATAATAATAATAATAACAATATCAAAGGAGATTTTTACTCTGTGAAAAAACACAAGTAAAAGAATGCGTGTGAGTTATGCAGCAGGGAGGTCCTACGCTGGAGCGATTTTCCACGCTTGTGTAACGCAGGTTTCAGAGTTCAGATTGTTAAAGGGAGACAGTCTGTTCCCTGGATACCACTCAGTCATCAACACATGGTCCAGATCAGCCCTGGTCTCAGGGGATCCGCATAGTAGACATGCTTTTCAACCTGTAGATTACTAGCACCTGCAGAAACAAGCGATTCTGTCCAGTCCATCTAAAAAAGTGATTCATTCCTGAGTCCTGAAATTGTACCATAGGCTATGGCACCTGGGGAATTGTGTCCATCACACCTATGAGTCTTGATCTAAACTCACCTCCATCAATAAATAACTCATAAAAGACTGACAAGCACACAAGGCTCTTCAAAGCAGAGGAAGAGTCAGAACATGTTATCACTGTCTTACCTATCTTACTGGTCTCTACCCTTATAGTCTGAAGTAGAGACCACAGAAGGACTGCAGTTTATATCGTCTATAGAATCTGTGTATGTATGTAATGTTTTGCATAAAACCTTACTGAAGCATGGGTTTCTGTGTAGTTGATATGGCATAGCTGAGCTGCTAGCATGTCTTGCTGGATGCTATGCTTGGGGTGAGATTGTCTTCCCTTGGCTTTCTTTCAGTATAACAATCTGATGGCTACCATGGAGACCAAGTACAGCGTGGCAGAGGTGTGCCGAGAAAATGGCTCATGCCTCGCTCTTGACCCAGGTAATAGAGGCCATACATTTAATCTGCTGGTCTGGTAGCGTTTGTACTGTTCCTGCACGCCCATCCACCAGAAACCTATGCCCAGGGGCAGTATAACAATAGGAATCATGCTTTGGTAAATTCCATTGATAATACATGGACCGGCAGTGGTCAGAGTTCTGTGTTGTGTTTCAGACCTGAATAAGATCATGGCTGAGTCAAGGGACTACAAGGAGCTGTTGTTTGCCTGGCAGGGCTGGCATGATGGCACTGGCAGGGCTATCCGTCCGGACTATGCCAAATACGTACAGCTTGCCAACAAGGCTGCCAGGCTCAACGGTAAGCACTGAGAAATGGTCTGTATGTTCCATGTAAAGTTCTGGTCATGGGAAAAGTATACACTAGACACATAGTAACACATAGAATTCTTACATCTTGAGGCGTAAGCTAAATTCTGACTGGTCAGTGCATAGACATATATACATAGACGCCGCATTGGCCTTTGGATCGTACGTCAACATCGCCGGCATACTGGACCA
The DNA here is from genome assembly GCF_013347855.1 of Anguilla anguilla. Taxonomy (NCBI): domain Eukaryota; kingdom Metazoa; phylum Chordata; class Actinopteri; order Anguilliformes; family Anguillidae; genus Anguilla; species Anguilla anguilla. Next base: position 17,670,979 of record NC_049217.1, read on the forward strand.
GGCAAAACTGGCCTGAAAACAAATACAAGTAAACGGGGGAGCTGCGGTTTTTCTGGATAAAAAGCACTATATCGTTTACATTTCTCAACCGATTTCAATGAGTCGTTTTTATATTCAAGGGTTTATGATTTATGTGGAGTAGAAAAAAAGTTTTGAAAAAAAAGTTTTGAAAAAAAAAGTTTTGAAAAAAAAAGTTTTTTTTTTTTTCTGCAGCTCCCCCGTTTACTTGTATTTGTTTTCAGGCCAGTCTTGCCTGGTCCAATATGGCGGCAACATTGACGTATTGCAGCAACGGGCCAATGCAGTCAATGCGGCGTCTATGTATATATGTCTATCGGTCAGTGCCCAGGCAAATGATTTTACAGAGCAAGCAGATGGTGAGCTCCATATTTTGAAGTGTCCTTTTTAAAATTCATGAGTAACCAACGATGATGAGGTGCTATTCTAACCTCCTATCAAACCCTCCTAGACTAAGGAAGTAAATTATTCTCTTGATACTGTGGAGAATCAGCGCTGTCCCACAATGCCGTTCTCTCTCGTTATTCCTGAAAGGGCACTCGGATAATGGAGCCTCCTGGCGTTCCGTGTACGAGACGCCCACGTTCGAGCAGGACCTGGAGGGTCTCTGGAGGGAGCTGGAGCCCCTCTATCTGAACCTGCACGCCTACGTGCGCCGGGCGCTCTACAACAAATACGGAGCCAGTCGCGTCAACTTGAGGGGTCCAATCCCCGCCCACCTCTTGGGTAAGGCCAGCCAATCAGAGGCCACGACGGGAATAAAGGCAGCGAAGCAGACAAAATGTCCGCGGTCGCTAATGCGGTTTGCCAGCTAAATCCTCAGCAGTGTATGTGTGACTGAGCCAGTGCGGGAGCATGTCCTGTGCTGAGGGAATCTGCAGGATTTTAGTTTCATTAAATCCTGGGCAGAGTGACAGCATGTCTGGTTGTGCTACAAGGCTTTAGAGTTACCAGCTTAGGATTCAAATCTGGATTTGGGCAGAAAAGTCACATAAAATGGTACCATTATAAAATATGCATCGATCATTACATTATTACGGTCTATAGCTGAGATCTAAAACTTTTCTAAGCAAATTAGAGTATGATTTAACTAACCAGTCCACAGGACCAGATACACTGAAAACTGGCATATGTCCTTCTCAGACCCAGCAATTCATTTTTGCACCCTGTAGGGACATGGATCTATGGTCTTAATCGCAAGAATCGTATATTCTACTACGCTGAAACCTACACCACATTCAATAAAAATAAAATACATTTAAAAAAATATATATTTTCACTGCAACAGCTTTTTATCATCCAATTATATTATGTAAAAAAATGTAATTCTTTTTACCTTTTTTTCTGCTGAGTCTCAGGATGATGTGTTGAATACAAAATTGCAGAACTGTAAACATATCTCTCGCATAAAATATTAATGCTCAAAGGAAGAATTTCTCTTAATATTCATGGCATGGAATAATGCATAATGGTTGGCAATGTGCCAAATATATAATGTGAACAATGTGGCTTAAAGTAGTTTACGACTGTCAATCAACATGACAGAATGAGTCACCATTCAACTGGAAGTCAAATGTCCTTTTACTTGATTGACAGCCATGGACAAAAAGAGTGCAGTTTAGAAATATTGGTTCTGAAAACAATAGGCTGCGTAGGCCAGGCTATTCCTAGGCTATAGTCATGCATTTATGTTTCTGTCATACTTTGTGGAGCACAGGAAGATGGATGCCATTCTTAGTCAGCACCATGACCATTATTTCTCTTTGCGGCAAACAGGTAACATGTGGGCACAGACTTGGTCTAATATATTTAATCTCATGATGCCCTACCCTGATGCCACTCAAGTGGATGCCACACCGGCAATGATCGCTAAGGTAAAATAAGATTATTATTATTATTATTATTAGTATTATTATTATTATTATTATTAAGAAGGTCTATGTAGATTAGAGATATTGTAGGCTGTGAAAATACAGACAGAATAGGAAACAAGCATAATGCACAATGGGTGCATAATCACACAAACAAATACGGTATTAAAAGTTTTCTTAATTGTATATGTATCGAGTTCCATTGCCTAGTTTTAATCTAACTGAAATACTAATTGAGAACCTTATTTGTACAACATAGTAAAAGTTTAGGCTATAGAATAAGAGCAGTAATTTTTTCCCAGTAGCATTAGGTTTATAATATCTTTGTCACGTGGTTGTGGTAATGGTGAGGGGCCATGGACCTGGGTGGAAGGACTGCCTAACAGGACACTGGGGAGACAGCAATGGGGATAAAGGGGTGTCGTGTTCTCAGGGCTGGAACGCAAGGAGGATGTTCGAGGAGTCAGACCGCTTCTTCTCCTCCCTGGGCCTGGAGCCCATGCCGCCGGAGTTCTGGAACAGGTCCATGCTGGAGAAGCCCACAGACGGGCGCAAGGTGGTGTGCCACGCCTCCGCCTGGGACTTCTACAACCGCCAGGACTTCAGGTGCAGCGCCAGACTCCGTCTCACCGGCCTGCTGTGTCCTTATGCTACCGCATAATGCTCTCACAGTGTTCGGGTGAAATGATTTGTTAGTGTTCACCCTTATCTACAGAACAGGCGTACACAGCAATTTTGTCACCACAAAATATCCATTTATAATATAACATATTGATTGAAGCAATTCAGGTGAGATAGTTTTCTCAGTAATACCCAAAAGCAGTGGTTAGCTGAGGTTTGAACCTGCAACCCACAAGCTAGGTTCTAAAACATTACACTATACCAGGACGATAGCATGATAACATTAAAGCAATAGCATCATGGAGTAAAAAAAACAAAAAAAAACAAAAACGTATAGGAACGTTGTGCCATATGTGATTATATGAATGTGCACATTTGTCATTTACCTCGATAGGATCAAGCAGTGCACGGTAGTGACCATGTATGACCTCATCACCGTGCACCACGAGATGGGCCATGTGCAGTACTTCCTGCAGTACCGGGACCAGCCCCTCTGCTTTAGGGACGGCGCTAACCCGGGCTTCCACGAGGCCATCGGGGACGTGCTGGCCCTCTCCGTCTCCACCCCCAAACACCTGCACAGCATTGGGCTGCTGGATAAGGTGGAGACAAACTACGGTGAGTACAAACGTCAACCATCAACCACCGATACTTCAGTTACTCCTGCCAGTCCAACCATCACCAAGCTCACTTCAGCTGATGGAAGGCCACTGCATGAGGGCCATAGCTTGTCTACACAGTGCCTCTTATGCTGATTAGCAGTTACCCAGAGAAACGATGCCCTGGTGCTGCCACACTGTGCATTTCAGTGGAGGGTCATCACTTTCGGTTCCCTCATGGTAGCACATAAAACATGACATTAGTGATGGTCACAAATCTATAAAACATACCACAGGTAAAAATAAGTCCTTATTAGAATTACAATATCCCCCTCTAATTTGAATCGCCTTACAGACAAGGTAAGATACTCATTCCTTTAAATTAGTGATGGTCACAGATCTATAAAATGTACCATAGGTACAAATAAATCCTCATTAGAATTCCAATATCCCACTGTAATCTCAACTGCCTTAAAGTTGCAGTGGGATATTAATTCCCTCAACAAATCTGAAATCTCCAAAGCATATTGCACCTTACATTTATGTAGGAACACTGCCCCCTGCTGTTCAACAATACAGCTAAAACATTTAGAGCTGATGCATGGTAAATGGACTGCATTTATATAGTGGTAAATGGACTGCATTTATATAGCGCTTTTATCCAAAGCGCTTTACAATTGATGCCTCTCATTCACCCATTCACACACACACACTCACACACCAACGGTGAAAGGCTGCCATGCAAGGTTCCAATCAGCAATGATACCAATGATAGACAAAGAAAATGTTTATATAAAATAAAAAAATTTCCCCCAACAAACAAACAAATATAAAACTATGTGCATATAAAACTATGCCCTGCTACCTCACCATTATGTCTGGCATGTTTACAGAAAGTGACATTAACTACCTGATGAAAATTGCACTGGACAAGATATCCTTCCTGCCGTTTGGTTACCTGATGGACCAGTGGAGGTGGAAGGTGTTTGACGGACGGATCAAAGAGGGGGAATACAACATGGCATGGTGGAACCTCAGGTAAGACCCCTACCTTCGGCAAAAACATAGTAATTATTAACTGATTGGCTGCACAAGCATAACTTCAGCCAATCTCATAAAAAGACTCGCTCACGTCTTTTTTTGATTCGGCGCTCCCTGGTAATCATTTAATATCTCTATATTACAATAACAATCAAAATTTCAATGCAGTACAGTTGTAGTACATCAGTTCAATTTCATCTCTAGTAAATATGCACACAGTGTGGTGGTTAATGATGGGTTTGCAAGTAGGAGGTTGCAGGATTAAATCCTCAGTGGAGTGAGGGGACACTGCTGTTCTAACCCTTGAACTTCAGCTACGACAGTAAATGGCTGTATGAATAGAGTGCATGTTTTAAAATAAAACAAGCCATATGGGTGAATCCGGGTGAATCCATCTGCAAAGCAAATAATGTAATTAGGTATTAATTTCTCTCTTCAGACTGAAGTACCAGGGAGTGTGCCCACCAGTACCCCGCACTGAGCAAGACTTCGATCCAGGAGCCAAGTACCACATCCCAGCAGACGTCCCCTACGTCAGGTATGTGTGTCATGTGCATCACTGCTGCAGTGATCCTGTTGGCCATTGGACCGCTAGGTAAAATATGAGGGATCTATCTTTGTAAAAGTCAAAGAAACAGATGCGAAGGCATACTGTTCATATTTCCAGTGGTCAACCCAAGTAGTCCACAAATATCCTCATATCATTATCTTGTCCATATATCTTTATCTATGGCAACAGCTGAGCTCATAAACATATCTGACTGAAATAGTATGTACAGTAACACAGGAGAACATAAGAAAAGTGATGATGAGAACTGGCAATTCCGCTCAACTTTAAAAGAAATTAGATGCACACAAGAAATAAGAATAACAATCAATATAAAAACCCTCAACAATCGATAAAAACAATCAAGCAGTAAAAAAAACATCAGACAGTCAATAAAAACAATGAAACCCAATACAAGATAATAAAACTCATAACAGTAAAACCAACCAGAAACCAATAAAACAAACAAGATAAATAAACAAATAAATAAATAAACACTTAAATAAATAAATAATGCCATTAGACTCACTGCAATGAGGGGCGTGTGTTCCCTGTCACTCAGGTACTTCATCAGCTACATCATCCAGTTCCAGTTCCACGAGGCTCTGTGCAGGGCGGCCAATCACAGTGGTCCGCTGCACACATGTGACATTCACAAGTCCAAGGAGGCGGGGAAACTCCTGGGGTGAGCGTACCATTCCATACAATGCACCGTCACCATGACAACATCTCCACAAAAATTGTCCAGTGTTTTCAAGGGGACTGAATTGGCTACACCAAGCGCTCATGCAATTTATCTGCAACTGTAAATTACAGTGTGTAACATATTACTTTTTACTGTCAATGCTCAATGCCTGATGGAAGTAACAAACATAGCGCATTCACATAACGTAAGTGAAGTGATAGTCCAGTGGTAACCAGCCCTGTTACATCAGATGTGCTGTCCTGATACCATTTTCATTCCAACCCTAGCAAAGCGCTCCTCATTCAACAGCTAGAGCTAAATCTCATTGAGCTGTCAATTAGTAGTCAGGTGTGCCATATTAGGGTTGAAATGAAAACCTGCAGGACAGTAGATCTCCAGGAGCAATCATCCACAGATCGTTGTGAATTCTTGCGAGAGATTAAGCTACTCAAACGGCCTCTGAATGTGTGCCTATGGGCAGGGGTGTGATGAAGCTGGGCTCCAGCAAACCTTGGCCGGAAGCCATGCGCCTGCTCACCGGTCAGCCCCGCATGTCCGCCCTGCCATTGGTCAGGTACTTCCAGCCACTCATGGATTGGCTGGAGAAGGAGAACAACAAGAGCGGGGACATCCTTGGGTGGCCCGAGTACGACTGGATACCAGGAAGTGAGTATCAGCTTTCAAGGGCCGTGATCCAGAGTCCATTTGTTTTTATTTTTTTTTACTCCTTTGGTTTGTCATTCATCCATCCCGCTTCAGCCCTTACCTGCATGCACTTTCTGGTATCCCCAGGTCGGGAGAGGCCCCCGGGGCCTGCCTCGGGGCCGACCGCGGCCCCCTCCACTGGGGGCGGAAAGGTGGACTTCCTGGGCATGAGCGTGGACCGCTCGGCGGCTGCTGCGGGGCAGTGGATTCTGCTGGTCCTCGCGCTGGTGTTCGGCGCGGCCTGCGTCTACAGCATCTGCAAGCACAGCAGGACCAGCAAACACAAGTCCGCCTCCATTCTGGAGCTGGGGGCCAAATGAGGGGCGTGGCCTTTACCCGTCTCCATGGACACAAGCGTGTAGGACACTGTGGCCACAACTGGGAATTGGGGACGAGCTGCAAGCAGTTTGAGCTTACCGTTTCATTAAGGGTGGAAAGCATGACTTAATACTCTCAAGACCAGTTCAAACCAAAGATCCGCAACGTGACGTAACCCTTTTTTGAATGTTGCAGAGGTGTCGCAGCAGCGTAGACTACCTCTTTTCAGAAGGTCTGATGCTGGGCGCTTGCCGTTGCAGGAGATTCAGCTCGTCTAATCTCAGCTGTCGAGTTTTAGAATGTTGCAAAGGGTCGCCATTTTGCAGCTCGTCGCGTTGCAAATCTTTGGTCTGAACTGAGCTTTAGCTGTCCTGAGAACTCTTGCTGCGCTTGCTGGTCACAATCAGTTGGGCCTTAATGAAAAAATCATTTCAGATTGCTGAGGAAGTACTCAACTGAAAAAAAATATATAAATTATGCTATTAAACTCCCTTATGCCAATCTACTTTTTAAAGGCAGGAAAGATTTCAGCATAAGCACATATGCTGGCTTCATGCATTCAAAGACTTCAACTGTTTTGTCGGTAAACACCGTTTTTTTGCCATGAAATCTTTGAGTATATTACAAAAATCAACATATTGTTTTTTTCGGAATATTCTGCTCTACAAAGCCAGCTAGGCCATTTGAGGTTTGCACGTAAAAATGTGACATGCATTTCACACTCTTGATGTCAAAACATTTTGTTTTGAGAGTAGCTGGGTTCATTTTCAGCACTAGGGAAATAATTTAATATACAAGAAATAAGGTCTAATAATTAACTTATTCTTTTTTGCTGGAGTGCTCCTTTTCTTGAATAATCACAAAGCCTGCTTTGCCCAACACTACTGAACGCCTGTGTCTTCTCCCCTTTCTCGTCTGCACCATAATAATTACTTTGTATGCTCTTTACATTCTTATAGTCAGGTGAAAACTGTTGACTATGCAACGGTGAGAGTTTTATAATTTATTTATAGTACCTGGACAGTGTACAAATGTTTAAAGTGAAGTAGTGTACAAAACAAAAAGTGTACAAAAGTTTGAAGTCAGACAGTTGTGTATACAGTTTTTAAATTATTTGTTCCGATTTGTAAACGTGCAGGTTTTGGCTTTATAGAATAAAAAAATGTATGTCTCACAGTGGCCTTTTTCAGATTTCTAAATACGAGATATGCAAATGCTCCAAAATCAAATGGTCTGGTACTATTAATGTCTTAATCCTTCTATAGTCCAACCCTCCTACAGCATACCCACAAAATAAGATAAATACCATTGCATTTTGGACACAAATTGGAGCACCTATTTCATAAAAAGACCAACAATATATTCTGTGGAAAACTGGCTGTGGTTCTCACACATTCATAATAAACTCACTTCGATGGTGAAAATGGCCTTTTATTTAAGATTTAAATGCCAGCCTTTCAGTATCAATGAAAAACACACGCAGTACAGCCAGAACTACAACCTCTTCCTCTTGAGAGACCTCCAGGAGAGCCGGAGCAGGACGTAGAGGAGGAACAGCAGGGCGTACGCCGCATAGCACAAGCCAAGGGCTCGCAGGGCGTGCACGGACTCGGGGTCAGAGACCTGGCGGGTGCGGCCCAGGCGCAGGTAGACCCCCAGCCGGATCTCGGCGGCCCGCCTGCCCTGCACCCAGCAGTAGTAGGAGCCCTTGTCCTCCAGCCGCGCGGGGCGGAGGTGCAGGTGGTGCCCGGCGTCGATGTAGACCCGCGCCGTCCGGTTCAGGCCCTCCATGTGCCGCGCTCGGTACAGCGGCTCCCGGCCCCGGTCCCAGGCCACCGCGTGCTGCGGCTGAGCGCCGGGGCAGGCCAGCACCAGCGCCGAGCCGGCCGGGTGGTTGTGGTAGTACACGGCCGCCTGGGGCGCCGTCGCGTCGTAGCCCAGGAACTCCAGGAGGGTCTCCCGCTCGACCGTCGCCGCGGGCTCCGGGGGGCAGGGGGCGTGGCAGTCGCGCACAGCCAGCTCCGCCCCCTCCTTCCCCCGGGCCTCGCCCAGCCGGAAGCGGGCCGGCACCGCCGCGGAGCCGCAGGGGGCCGCCGCCCGCGAGGACTGGCCACGCACGTAGCGGACGCTGAGGTAGTCGCTCTGCAGGTAGCACAGCCCCACCCGGGTCTGCTCCCCCCGCACGCCACACCGGTCGCACACCGACCACGGCCAAAAGCTGGTGAACGTGCGGTACGGCCCCTCCGCCCCTCTCTCCGGCCGCGGGGGGTCACGGGCGCGGCCCCCTGGGCGGCGGCGGGGGAAGGACACTCGCCGGGCCCGCTGCACGTCGATGTCGTAGCCGTAGAAGAACTGCCCCGAGGCCGTCCCGCACAGGTAGTGCCCCGAGTCGGCCTCCTGCGCCCGGAAGATGAGCAGGCTGAAGAGGCGGATGGAGAAGCGCGTCCGCAGGTCCGTCCCGCGGCCCACCCGGGATGAGTCCACCAGCACGGTGCCCTCGAAGTCCGTCAGCACCCGGGCCTCGTCCCCCCGCAGGTGCTTCTGGTAGTACCACACCACCGAATGGGCCTCCTCGGGTTTGCAGCGGCAGGGCAGCTCGACGGTCATGTCCTCCAGGTACGCTGCGCTGTTGAAAACCAGGAAGGCGGGACACGCCCTCTTGGCGAAGACGTCCTCCTTGTCCTCCGGGGCCTCATAGGCAGAGAGGAGCGCGGGAAAGCAAAGCAAAATCTGCAGGAACAGCAGCTGCAGGGGCAGCCGCATTACCTGCAGCTTCTGAAAACACAGCTTACAGTAAGTGAGCTCTTCAGCTTGGCTCCTTTATAAGTGCAGTGAGTTCAGTGAGTTCCACACTCTGAAGGCTAGTAAGAGTGCACATTCCAAATCCATTGTAAGCTGACTATGACATCACAATGCATGGTGAGTAACAGAGGGCCTGATTTTACATACTAAAATGCACATTGTCTGTGTACTTTTAAAAAACTGTTTTTCAGTGAAGCGGTACAGTGTAGTGTAAATACATTAAAAATAGCCCCAATGAACACATCAGCTATAAAATGAAGTACATAGTCTTTCAATAACACTGCAAAACAAAACAGAGTATCTTCTTAACCATATCCGTTTAAAATGATAGTGTGCTTCCTGTTTTTTGTTGTTGTTTTTTTCAGACTTAGTGTATGTCTTTGATTGGTCCATATAGTCCACTTCATCACGTATCGAAAATATCCTTCATTGCACACAAACACTATCTGGGCCAATCTAAAATATGCACTAAAACCTAATAATAAAAATAAAAACTTCTGAATGAGAACTATCCCTATGTAGGTAGAGGGATTACTTTTTATTTAGGAGAATCAATGTGGACATCATAAAGTTGCATTAAGCTTTTTAATTTCTCCAGAACATTCTCCCCCCCTGTAGCCTCCCCGTCCTGTCCTGTGTTAGCCTCTGCACCCCGAAGCCCAGTTGCGGTTCCAGGGTCCCTGTCCCCCAAAATTTCCATCAGCTTGCCCATGAGCCGCAGACAGGCGTCCCTCTCCGCCCGGCTCAGGAAGGACACGTTGAGCCCGAAGCGGCCCGTCCGGGACATCCCCTCCAGGACGGCCAGAATGGCCCCGGCGTCCGCGGGCCGCAGGCACCCCCACAGGACCAGCAGGAACTCCCCCAGCAGGCCGCACCCCACCTCAGCGCTGAAGAGCCGCCCGACCCCCTCCCCCCCGAGGGAGACCAGGAGCTGGTACCTGTCCTCCGCGCTCCCCTCGAACCTGCGCCAGTCGCGGCTGAACTCGGCTGCCGTTCTGGGCCGGAACTCGGACGCCTTGGGATGCAAAAATCGCATAGAGAATGGACAGTGAGAACTTCAAATACAACTGAACATATTATCATATTATTCATAGTTCATGGTAGAAAATATAGCCACAATCAATACACAGAACAAAACACATGCAACTAGGAGATGAGTACTCCAGTTTGTTTGTTATCAGTACAGCTATTGCAAAGTGCTACCTTCATATAGCACATAAGCAATTAAGCTGACTGTTGAAGGCCACAACAAGATTCACTAGGAAAGCACTGACAGTAGAACCACAAGAATCAAAGCTCTGTGTTTTTTGGCTTCCATCATTGCGGGAGGCGCCACGATCAACATGTTCCGTTATCCCTCATGGTGAAACCTGATTGGTCCCCAGGTACCAAAACAGTCGCTCATCTACACAGCATTAAACTTCCAAAGACTTAAGACTTGCAGTATAACATGCACTATACTGCAGATCTGTTTACACTGCATAACTTATTTGGATGACCACTGGCTCTCAGGATCTCAGCCCATATGGCACTGACTGACGGACTGACCTCCATGGTCTCACACTGTGTGGTGGTTGACTTCCTAGCTCCAGAAGCCATGGGGTTCCAAGGCTGCGTGCGTGGGCTGCCCGCCTTGTCCTTCTTCTCCAGTGGTTTCAGGTGCGACGCCAGTACTATATCTCTAAAAAGGTTTAGAAGAACAGGACTGTTCGCGTTGATTCAATTTCAGGGACATTATTAGGGTACAAAGCACTTTCAATAACTGCGCAAACTGTGCTACAATTAAAGAAACAGAAAAACAAACAAAAAAGACATTAGACTCTTATCCCCAATATATGACATGTATTATTAATATCAACATTATGGTTAATGCTACTGTTTCGTTTAAGAAATGTAAAACGCCAGGGAAAGAATGACTATGGGACTGGAGTGTAGCTATGGAAACAACGTGGCCCGCCTGAAACGATACAGCGGTTGCTCACCTAAACTCCTCATAAGAGCCAACGTTCTGATGTATTGCGCGAAACTTTGCATCATTCTCCCGTCGATATTTCTTGTCTGCCTCCAACGCTGCCTGCAACTCCTTCTCCAGCGCTGAAAAATTAATAACCTCGGAATCCTCCATTTCTCAGCGAATAAAAACAAAAAGGACTACTCTTAAAACGTGACTTCACCAACAAATGCCGATCGAGGACGCAATTGTAATCTACGGCAAAATGACAGCTACAAATAGCTAAGTAGCCATGCTAGGTTAGCTAAGGGAGTTTAAACTGATACGAGACTGTAAAGATTAGATCATATTTCACGCATTCAGTAACATCCACCATTAACGATATTTTCTTGCAGGCTATTTCCACCTATCGCTCCGTTGTAAAGTTAGGGCTATACGCTCCAGCTGGCTTGTTTATTTCCTGGATAAGCTGACACGAAAGAAAACCGGAATATCGAACGAATGATATCGCTCAATATTTATGACGTCTTAAATACGAAAAGCTACAATGTCGTTTCGTGAGATAATTTTAAATATAAAAGAAAATTAACACTTCTTCCTCCTGATCTCGAAACCCGACTGCTGACGTTACTGTGTTGGTTGCGTCTCCATGGCAATGCCCTCAACAAATAGGCTGGTCACTTGGTTAAAGAAAAAATCCACCGCTTGAAATTGTGAAGCGCCGAAGAAAATCGGCATAATAAAAACTGCAAATCAAAAACCAAAACCAGCAATTACAAACATTGACTTGAAACAAGAATTATTTAAAAATACTTTAATAACATTGAGATAGTTCAGTACAAAAAGAAACAATGCCGGCATGTTTTAAAACAGTCATCATGTGCTTAAATACATACATACACAAAATAGCTATTTGCTAGACAGACATTTGGCCCCATCCACCACATAAAGAACAGTACCTAGCACTTATTGCAGCATCTTAGGTAAAGGGAGCTCTAAATATTAATATTTGGTAATTTGAGGTGCGGTACCTGAATATTTTTCTGTGTATTTCAGTGTATCAGAATATTTATCCATGAATGATGACTGAACTTTTAAGATGCTTGCAGAGGTAATCATTTTAAAATACATTATTGAATGATTATAAACATTACTGTTGCTTTTTGTAAGTCATGCGTTTTAACAACCTTTGAGTCAGCAAAAGTCCGCATTATATAAAGTTATATGGAAAAAAAGTACAAGAAATATGTTCTTTAAACATACAACAGGTATTACACATAAGAAAGGCTAACGTGAAGAAGATATTAAAGTTCAGAATTCAAAGACTATAAAAGCCCTTTCATTCACAGCATCTGTGCAGCTGCTGCAGAATGGCTTATAGAACATGTGGAATACAAATTCACTGTCTAGTGCCGACCGTCTTCAAGCTGCAAGGATTTCTACAGCAGCCTAGAGCTCCCTTGAGCTAAAATCTGCCCTCAGATTGGTAGATTCGTTTTCTGATTTCCTGACAATCACAGCGGATCACGCCACAAGAGGACAATGATGAAATCATGAAACAGTGCTAATAAATCACAATTGAGCAATGCTGTAAGTTTCTCATTTCAAAAGGCTCTTGCCTTGCATTTGATTGGGGGGGGGGGGGGGGGGGGGGGGTGATTTAGTGATATCTCAGGATTATAAGGCAAGTCAGGGTGTATCGCAGCGGAGTCCTCCCGGTGGGAAACGGAGACAGGACCACTTCATTCTTGGAAGGCCAGTGCTGTCCCATGAACCTAATGGTGAATCCTCCTTAGATACCATAGCTACCAGGAGATCTTGTCTGTCACATTGTGCTGATACGACATTTTGTACAAAACTTGTGTGAGTATTGTACTTTGGGAGAGTTCAATCAACCAATCAGCACAGACCCTATCTCCTCAAAGTTTTAGCAATAATAATATGTCCCTCAATTTTTAAGGCTCACTATAATTAGTCATAAAACAGGTGCACAGCCTACTACTTACTCCTCAGACACTTGTAATGTAGCACTGTAATAGCTTTGGTTGAGAAATACTTTTTGACCACTGGGTGGCACTCGAACAGCAGTGCCATTTGGAACATTTTTTGGCTCACCCCTCAGTCTATGTGGAATGTTATGACCTTCTCAGACACCAAAAACAACATACTGTACATGGTACAATAAACAATATAAGAATAGAAAGTGTTGACTCCCAGTACTCCTTTCCTTCTAAATTCCTCCACGCACAAGCCAGTTATTCAACAACTGTAAACTGAAGTCACCTAATATGTCCACAACCTTCTTAGTTTTGATCAGTCTAAAATTATGATTTTCCAGAATAGGTTTTACAAAAAAGAAAAAAAGAAAACCCAGTCATTTGCATGGCAACATCTGACAGCACACACATTGCTTTACTGAACGATCAAGTCAGTTGACTTGAGTCCATATTTCTTCAGTAGGGCACTGTACTATAAACACACCAAGTGTTAAATCCACCCGCGCGTACACACCTACTAATGACTTGAACTACAGTTGTTGGCTGAGGCCAGTCTCATTAATGATATACTAACAGCACAAAACCACACAGCAGTACAAATACAGCAGACAGTACGGTCATCAGAGAGAACTCAGCTTTTTAACCTTTACATTAGGCTATGAAACCTTGATCCGAACAAAACTTACCACTAATACAACCTGCACGATAACATACCATCCATAATAATTTTAGACTTAGGACAAGGAGGACAAGAGGCAGAAGGGGAGTGACACTGGGCTTTCAGTCTAACCCTGGTTTGAGGATTTCCAGTGGCAGGGAATAACTCAGTCACTACAGAATCACTCTCTGTACTTAAGAAATTCCGGGATCCAATACAAGTTATTGTAAGCTCAGACAATCACACGGTCAAATTTTTATGACAGCTAATCTCACCAGCATATAATAAATCCAGGAAATCAAGTTACAAGCCAAGAACAAGCATTTAAACATAATGCACTGCATGAAAAAACATACCTGGAATGTAGATTTGACAGCAAGAAAATATAGAAGTTCTAGTGCTTTAAAAAAAAAAAAAAGAAACATATTAAGGAAACCAGATCAATGTACATTCAATTAACTTCCACTAGCTGTTAAGAACAGCATAGCAGAAATAATATTGCACCAAAAGAAAACATTTTGATGACACAAGGAAGACAAAAACAAACAAAAAAACAAAACAAAAAAAACAAAAAACAAATATAATGCACAAAAACCACTGTCAAGTTCTCACAAAGATGTCTGAACTTGAGTGGCCCCACCCAACTCTGGGTGGGGCAAATTGCAGTCCTCCAATCACCGCCTCCCCCAGAGGCCCTGGAGGAGGGGCTTGGGGATCAGTAGTAAAGATGGTGGATTTCTGTCCAGTTGGTGACCCAGTGTTTCTTGCTCGGGTTCTCAGTCAGGAAACCTTGACTGAGCTGGTAGCGCTCCTCCTTGCGAATTTTCACGCCATGATACTTTGGCATTAACCTGTAGTAGATAGCCCGCTTGAAAAAGCCGCACTGTAAGTCAGAGACAGAAAGACAGGGAGCGCAGGAGAGAAATAAAAAAATGTGAGGCTCCCTTCAAGCATAACGTCACGTGATTGCTGTATTAAAGGTATTCTATGCTATTTCTAGTTGTGAATGAACATAGTGTTTGTCTTCGTATCAGGAAAGTGATGTAATGATAGGTTAGCAGAGAGAAAAACAGATACAGCACGTCCCCACATTATCCTGAAGAGGAAAAAGAGTGGAAAAACATTCATTTAAACAGAGAACACAGGACTGCAAGGAGGGAGAGGAATGAGTAAAGTTAGTGGGCTGGCAGGGAGAAAGGGAAAAATCTTTCACATTCAGATTTTTTTTAAAGGATAAAAATAGCTGGTCTGTGAAGGAGAGCAGCCAGCACGTGGACGGAAGACAGCATTACCCAGGAACCCCAGTGAGGTGCACACAGAGGCCCCCATGGGCCCCACCCTCTCCTAGCATTCATCTGTCAGCCGCTCATTGTCAGAGGGCTGGGTCTTCATCTCGGCCATCTGGGCCTTGGCCTCGTACATCTCCCGCGTGCTGGCCCGCCGGAAGAATCCGCACTGGAGGGAGGGCAGGAACCATGGAGCAGCATTAGCCAATCACAAGCCCTCCTGATCGCTGGGGTGGAGCTCAGGTTGACGTGAAACCTTACACTTTAAAAGCATGTCCTTTAGAAAGGATGTGTAAATGTGTACATGGTTGTCCACATGCATTCACAAACACACACATGCGCACATACACACAAACACACATGCACGCACATGAGCACACACACACACAAACACACATGCGCACACACACACACGCACACACATGCACACACACGCGCGCACACACACACAGGCACACACGCACACATCCTGTCTGAAAGACCAAAAATGCAACGTCTGCTTTCAACTAGAATTGCTTTACCTAAATACTGAAAATAACTGTTCATAAACAAAGATACAGCATCCAGCTGATTTGAAAAAGAAGCTAACTGATGGTTTCTGAATGGCACCAGTGAACGCATTAACTGTGCAAAGAGAAGCAGGGAGGAGAGGCAGGTTGTCACTGTGGTTTGTCCTTCAGGTTTGTCACTGTGGAAGGGGTGAAACAGGTTACTCATTTACACACAGTTAGAATCGCTGTGGAGCAATACAATGCCCTTGTGATCACACCTGAAACGGACTCACCCAGGAGGGATTCAGTCGGAGGCCATGTTCTTACCTTCCACAGCATGAGGATGATCAAAGCCAGGAGCAGGACGCCGGCCAACACAGAAACGATGATGATCCACATGGGGGCCTGGTACAGAGGCTTGTCCGTCACCTTTGGGTCTATATCCAGAACAAACTGGGAAAGAAAGGGGGGGGAGAGGTGGGGATTATAAGAACAGCCAATAGGAGGTATTTTGTCATTGTCATCAGTAACTCATCATCACCCTCACCTTTCTGGTGGCGCTGTCCATCTTGAGGGCAGGTCTGTCAGTCACCAGTTTCAGCGTAGCCAGGCCTTTCACGGTTATACGGTCATCGATGTAGTCCTGAGGGAACATTCCGTCAGTTTCCGCAGGTTAGCAACCACACCTACGTCAGCCCACCAGACGGAGTTGCGTTATGAGTCTCAGCGCCTCAGGTGTTCTCACCTCCAACATGGTGCTGTTCCACACCCGTGCCCTGACGATCACCTCCGCAGAGTTGTTCATGTTTTGAAGAGGGCAGGAGAACTTCACGCATTTCACATCTTTGCCTAGTTCACAGTCCTCCAAAACATAATACGGAATAAAAGATCCTCAGTCACCCACCAGGGGGAGCCCTTCCATTAGAATCGAGAAACACTGTGGCTGTGAAACCCCAAAGACTCCTTATTGGGTGGTTGTCATTCATAGACATGGCAATGGTCATCTTAAATAGTTCAGGCATTAGAACAACATGGTAACAGGTGAAGTGTTTGACAGGGTGTGATCTGGCCCTCACCAGGACGATGTTCTTCCGCTGTGGTATGCGTAAGGTATTGGCTGCCAGGGGCTCGATCTGCCTGGGCTCAGAACCATCCACCTCCCGCTTCCTCCGTGCATTGGACTCTGATGCCTGGACAGACAGACACGAGGCAGGCAGACATTTAGCCACTTGTGATTGCCCTGCCAAAGAAAGCCTATTTGGATATCACGACGTGCGTTTGAGTTACAGAGAGAGATGTTTGAATGTGACCCAGATCTCTTATACTCTACCCCCAAATGCACAGGTAAGTACATGAGAAGAGCTACACTTTAGACTAGAAAGCAATTTTTCATAGAATCTTGATTTCACAACAAATATCGTACACGGTGGACACAAGGAGACCCAAGAATGTGGTATAAGGGCTGTCCTCGTAGTTCTTTCTGGCTTACAGACTACTAAGAATACAGCAGAATCCATTTGCAACTCTGAGCCCCCCCCCCCCCCCCCCCCACCACTCACATTAAGCCTTAGTGGGTTGACAATATCTCCGGGGGGGATGCAGTGTGAGTCTGATACCCCATTGGTCAAGATCTCTGTTGGGTACAGCAGCCATTTGCCATTGGCGACCTCGTAGGGCCAGAGGAACTCCACCTCCAAATTTCCCATGGTTCCCAGGGGCATGCCCAGCACATTCACCTTAGAAATAGGTCATAAAGCAATGAGTAGACACCTTAGAGACAGAATTACTCAGCACACTGCCCTACCCAGAAATGGCGGCTGCGTGGCATTAGCAGGCAATTACTAAATCAGTTGAATCGTGCTGGAGCTATGACTACAGCCATAGTCAAGAGGCAACCGCTTCATCATATCCTTTCTTCTTTATAGCAGAACCATCCACACAAACATACACGTCACACTTTCACCCTGTCCTTTGACATCCACTGCATTAATATGTTACACTTACCATGAAATTATACTACATCCACAGCGGTTACCTCACCATCAATGTATAATCCACACACAGCGGTTAACTCACCGTGAAGGTATACTCCACAGGGCTCCCAATGTCATCGAAGGACTTCATGGCTGATTCACCCATCACTGTCCCACTGAATTCAGCCTGCGTTTTATGGGGGACTCTGTGGAGGTAGATGAGCTGCTTGACATTGGGAACACCTTCAATGAAACAGTCTAAACTCACTTACAGGAATGTCCGATTAAGGGACCAGTCAGGATTAAAAAACGACCCCAAAATCTTTGAAAATGCTTCAGTTTAGTTGGGAAAGTGGTGAAGTGCTTCTGAATAGTGTTTGAAAGTGCTTGGATTTCGCTGCTGTCATAATTGGCTTCATCTTCAACTTTTGACATGAATTGTGTTTCCAAAAGGTGTACAAGGTGCTGCAATGTCAAGATGTTTTCAATCTTTGTCAGCCTACTAATAAATAGCCTTCTTACAATCGACAGGCTGGTCCCATCTGCTTCGGAGTCATGAATTCACAAACATGAATCAAATCATGATAATGTGATTATTGCAGTACTGATAAGTTTCATCAGCATAAGGAACTCCTGAGTTAGTTCAGACTTACACAGCAAATGTTGTCTGGAGTGTATACTCCACCATTAGGGCAATGGATTGTGGGTCAAGATCACTCTGTTCACTCAACCTGGAAAAAAAAACAGGTTTTCAATACTGATTATTATCGACATGGTAGCAGACAAGCCTAATGATTGAACTAATATACCACTGATACACCACCCATTAATACACACTATATGACCAAAAGTATTTGGACATCACTTAGTCTGGGGCTGTTTTTCATGGTTTGGGCTAGGCCCCTTAGTTCCAATGAAGGCAAATATTAATGCTATAGCATACAATCACATTCTAGACGATTCTGTGCCTCCCCAACAGTAACAGACACAGGATGTCTGAGGGATTTTGAGAGTCGTTTGTCATGCACTAGGTTTCAGCAAAGTGATTCTAGCCTGAAATGCCGACCAGTTCTGACTGTCAATGTAGCAACACAGGTAGGGAGGGTTCGGTAACACGTTATAAATGGTATGACTGTATCTGTCATAACACAGTAATGCAGTCAAATCTTGCTGTCATTACATTTACCAATAAAAATATGACAGCTTTATGTAATTTGACATAAGATGACATTATCTGTTATTCCATCTTGTGATAGCTGTTGTGTAATGCTTATGGCACAGTTTAATCACCCATGTGTCAAAGGGTCCAAGTAAAGAGTTACCGAGTGTTCCTGGTAGCAACTATTCTGAATGGTGGACAGTGGGGACATTCTACCACTCAGCTAGGGAGTATAACATCGACAGTAAGCAACACTCACGTGGACAACTGCAGAGTGCTTTGGATCTCTTGAGTGTATAAGCTAATCCCAGACGTCTCAAATATTATTAGGATGTTGGCCTGCAGGACAGAGGGGCAGAGTTTGTGATCATAAGTTGCGTGTAACACCACAAACCGTCAGTTTCTAACAGTACATTTAGCAATTCAAGCAGGGTTCAAACAGTACATTAACATACAATGGAGAATATCCCTTAAATTAGAAGTGTGCTTTCACACTATGAACATTCATGGACCACAACCTGACCTATACTGGAACAGATCCTATCAAAAATCCCAGCATGCAAGGAAACATTTAAAAAACATTGGGTTCATTCCAATCGCTTATTTTATCCATCCTCAGTCCTTGCATGATCCCACCATCTTTAAGGACATGCCCATTTGTTAAATACTCCATGGAGGAGGGAGGAGGGATGAGCGAGGAGGCTCCCGGAGGATGTATCAGCGAGGATACACAAGTGGAGTCTTTGCGGAAGTATTTTTTCGGAGCGCGTGACCTAAAAATGATCCACCTGTGGACCCACCTCTCTACATCTGCCACATCTGTAATCGACGTGGCTTCAAACTGACGCTCGACGAGAGAGGACGTTCTGTTTGCCTAATACATGTTTCCTCGATTCCTCCATCCTCGTGCCTCAGCCTTGCATCTCTTCCTCACATTCTCCATTGGGTGGAGCTAAGGAGCGAGGAAAGGACGCGAGGAAGAGATGCAAGGAGTGAAAACAGGCAGCTGGACAGAACCCATTCAGTCCTGCAATGGCTGTAAAGAACTGCAGGTGAGGGGGTAGGAACCAAAGCAGCTGACATGGCAGCTCCTACCTGGTGGTTGCTTTTGAAGGGGTTCCCCAGTTCACACAACACCGTTGTTTCCACTCTGCACTCAACTTCTTTGTCCTGGCCAAACACACCCCAAGAAGACACAGGTCACACATACAAGGCCAAAATCAGGCTACAATTAATCTTAGTTATTCTTAGTTATTGATTTCTGGTCACAGGTAGGGGAATAATGTCTTGAGGAAATTAATTAAGTTGATTAAGAAAAATACATCAAATTAAATGCTGTGCCTTGGCTGTAAAGAGTGGCATGTTTCATAATGTTCATGGAGAAAGTTAAATAGGTAAACCTTTTCTGTTCATCCATCTGAGAATTATTTCTGGCCTGTGCGACCTTAGCATTGACCCGCAGAGCAAAGTGGCGCCCCCTGCTGTACTCACCGAGGAGCGCACCCCAAAGAAGTGAAGTGCGGATGGGACAGTGAGGTTGAGCAGGGCCTGGTGGGCGTCCTCGGCCAGCTTTCCTGGGGCCGGCAGGTTGGTCACATTCACCAACACCATCAGCTTCTTCACCCCGGAGTTATACTGCATCACCTGATGGCCGTCCTCACTGGACACGTATGCACACATGCACATGCACATACACAAACACACAGACACACGCACGAACACGTGCACATGTACATACACAAACACACAGACACATGCACGCACGCACATACACAAACACACAGACACACGCACGCACACGTGCACATGCACATACACAAACACAAACACACAGACACATGCACGCACGCACATACACAAACACACAGACACACGCACGAACACGTGCACATGTACATACACAAACACACAGACACATGCACGCACGCACATACACAAACACACAGACACACGCACGCACACGTGCACATGCACATATACAAACACAAACACACAGACACATGCACGCACGCACATACACAAACAGACAGACACACGCACGCACACGTGCACATGTACATACACACAGACACACGCACGCACACGTGCACATGCACATACACAAACACACAGACACATGCACGCACGCACATACACAAACACACAGACACATGCACGCACACGTGCACATACACAAACGCACAGACACACGCACGCACACGCACATGAACACACAGACACACGCATACATGCACATACACAAACACACAGACACACACGCACACACAAACAAACAAACACACAATTTATTACCCTTACCAGCTAGTTTACTACAATAAGGTAATATATAATACATGACATTGAACTGTACGATACAAGTATGGTTTAACTGCCAAAACAGGAAAAAAATCTCACATATTAGATCTACTTGGGTATCACACACTAGTATATCCCTGTATAGTAGATAGGCTGGACATAATTATTCATGAAGATTCCTGTTCAGGCAGGTATTTTTTATTTATTTATTTTTCCCAGTGTTCAGCCTCAACTCACACTTGACCACCTCTGCACCAGTGGGAATGACCTTTGACCCGAGAGGGGATTGGGCAGCACACTCACCTGGGGAACAGAACCTGCTGCTCACTGGCGAACGTTGCCCGCAGCTGCAGGTTACTGCTGCACTTGTTGTCTGACCCACATTCCATCTGAAAGTGAATCTGAAACGGATTTTAAAAAAGGAGAAAAAAGAGAAAGACACATTTTAGTCAATCTTAGAACCAGATTTAAAAAGTAACAATAATAAATAAATAAACAATTTATTCTCTCTCAATTTGGAATTCCCAGAACTGCAATATCCTGTGTCAATTTGAGAGAACACAGACAAGCAAGTTTTCCTCTAAAGAGCACTCAGTCAGCCAACACCGTACCTGATTTAATCAGATAACGCACACATTCAGGCATTAGGGACTACAGTGCATGTGGGGTTATCTGCCTCCCTGGTGAAAAAGCGTATCAGACACCACTGTGCTCCCAGCAGCGGTGCAGTGAGTGAGGGCCGCAGTCGTGAATCCAGCAGGGCCCTGGCGCAGGCCGGAGGGTTCGGGCCGCTGCCGGTAAGCTCGCGCGCCACACCTCTGTTTTGTTCACGACTTGCTGGTCTTTGTCCAGCACGGGGAAGGAGTCCAGGTTTTGGAGCGCCTGTGGGGCACTGGGCTTCCCCTCGTCCAGCGACACGCTGAGGGAGAAGACGACCGGCTGAAGCTTGTCCCGCAGCGGTTCCTGAGGCGGCAAAAGGACAGACAGCAGACTGCAGCACGCCGTCCAACATTCACAACACTGAATTACACAACGATAACGCAGGGCACAGGCAAAACACTCCTTCACTGTTAAAAAGTTTATTGCCTTTTGTCTTTGATGTGTGGGGTGTGACAGCTTTATGTTACTGCTGTGGAGCTCTCAGTGAGTGGCAGGAAGAAAGGGATTAGAAATTATTATTAGAAAATACCATTAGAAATTATTAGAAAATATTTCCCAAATATTGCCCAAGAGTTGCTTTTCAAAACATGGATTATAATCATACCTTACAATCTTCTGTACACTCTAAAGAGGATACACTTGTGAGTGCATTATTTTATACATTTTGACAGATTGTGTAGTCTTATTCAGATATGATGGGTTTCTCATTAAAAAAATCTTTATTCCTTAATGTCAATTACATCGTTTTTAAAATACATTTCAACTGCAACTTATTATTCAATTCTTTATAAAAGATTCATGTTCAACTAAGAGTTCATTTTAACAAGCAACAAGATTACTGCCTCATGTTTAGCCCTTCCTGTGGCGTGTGTAGCTTTGAACGGAATCGTCTGGAGCTACTGTACACCGATGTCACATGACTGAGGGTAGGGATGTGATTGGCCGCAGGATCTAGAGACGGCCCCTTACCACCACGCTGAGCTTCAGTTCCTGGCACGTGCTGGAGGGCTGGATGGACAGGAAGCCTATGAATTCGTCTTGCTTGTCAACAAAACGGAGCCGAGAGCTGCGTCTGGCACTGT
The DNA here is from genome assembly GCF_013347855.1 of Anguilla anguilla. Lineage (NCBI taxonomy): Eukaryota > Metazoa > Chordata > Actinopteri > Anguilliformes > Anguillidae > Anguilla > Anguilla anguilla. Next base: position 17,693,738 of record NC_049217.1, read on the forward strand.
CGGCCTTCACGGTGTACTTGACGGCTTGTGGGAAAAGGAGGGGATAAATCTCACAGGTCAGCCAATCAAAACTTCTGAGAGCTTATAAGCCCGACCTTATTGGGCAATGGGGCATCACTCACTGATTTTCTCCTTGAAGTCCTTGTCTCCGTTGCTGAGAGTGTAGGAGAAGCACACCTTCACTGTCACACTGTAAGACAGATCAATTAGCCTCAGTTTTCCCATAGCGCATTAGGCCTGGCACTACAATACAACACAGGCATTCTCAGATTAACTGTATTGTTACTCTGCTCTGTTCACATGCTAACCCAATGCCAGGTGGGACATATCAAATTCCACACAGCAATGGTTATGGAACTGTGTTTGCTGTGTTTCTATCTCTTTGTAAATCTCTGGGACGTTAGGACGCCATTGGTCTCGAGAACTGCCCTACAACTGTCTGGAACCAGGGTTGGGTGCTCCTTCAACATAGCATAACCACAACAGAGCAGCAGTGTTCAGGATATTTTCTGACAGGAAATGCAATGAAAGACTCCTCAGTAAATCCTGAAAACGTATCAGAAATGAGACTACAGCAGCCGAATAAAGATTCACTTCAGCGAATTTTGTTTGATGGACTCACCATGAATCACTGGAACATTGGCTGGGGTCCACAAGAACTGGCTCCACAATGAAGGTTTTATTAAGATGGATGACGGGACGGGCCCTAAAAACAGAACAAACAGAAAGCACCGGTATCGACACTGCTCCGTCTCGACCGAATTCGCTTCATTTGAAATGGTCAATTTTAGTATTTGAGAGCAGGGCTATTTAACAGGTGCCGGGGGGGGGGGGCAGAAATTTTTAAATGAAGAACTCTCAGATCAGAGGAAGGAAGCTAAATGGGCTCAATAAAGTTAGCGATTAGCTGAATTAGTTAACTAAAGCCCTGCTGGAGCCAAAGCCAGCATGACGATCAACACAAACCGAAGCAGAGCGATTCGATTGTCCAGGGAGCCGACCAGGACATCGGGATACTTGTTCTGGTCCATGTCCATGCCACCGTTAATGGAATAGCCAAACGTCTGGAAGCCTCCATTGCCCACATCCTTCCCTTCAATCACCTGCCAATGCAGAGTCAGAAGCGTCTGTGAGACTACAGCGGCTGAATAATGATTTGGGGCTAATGGGGGTCCTAATAAATGAGATGAAAATGAAATCATATCATAATGGGAGGAAGGAAGGAAGGAATTCAAACTCCAATATAAATATATATTAAAACCCTATTCACTTCCATTTTCACTTGGCTATATTGGTCAATAATTGTGTAGGAGTAAGTCCTGAAACATACCCTACGCAAGTATGCGAACGTGGATGCTTCGAGCTACGCAAAGTGGATTTCATGTGCGTTGAGTTCTACAATGTGCCACCTGAAATTCTTAACGCAACGTACAGCAAGCGCGAGCTGTAGTGCCAAGCGTCACAGCGAGGGCCGCTATAGCAGGCAACAAGAGGACGAAGCCGTCTTCTTCAATTTGTGCTTTTCACAACTGTCCTGGATCGGCCCCTTTGAAGAATCAGGTTTATTACCTCCACAGGAACATAAGAAAGCACGTTGAGTATGTACCGTACAACCGGGACGTGTGTTTGCAGTGCAGGGGCCTGACACTGTCATTTGCGCTTGTGTACTCACGTAGGGTATGTATGCGGCCTAACTCACATTCAGACTGCTGTGTATTGCCTATGGCTTAATGGAAAGACTAAGCAGAAGCATATTCACAGACATACCTGACTGGGCTCCTCAGCAATGCCCTTCTGGCTGCCCATCCAGACGAAAACCTTGCCAGTCCCATGAAACGGGGCACCCACTGCGAAATCTGGGAGGAGAGACACCAAAGGCCTCAGAGAGGTGAACAACCTGACCCTATCATAGAGTTCAACAGAATAGAAGAACTTCTTTTTTCTCAAGGGGAAATTCAGGGAAAAAAAAAACCCATTGTGTATTATACAAATAACTCACGTCACTAGGTTTATATGATAATATTATGAAAAACAACATTAGCAGCACTTTTATAACTGTCCATTTACTCCTCCTTCCCATAATTGATGTATGAAAGTAGATTAAAATAAAAAATGAAAAATAAAAGCAAAATACAATAAAAGTTTCTAAAATGAACAACAATGTAATGACAGAACCTTGGCTCTGCATGAGGCCATTACAGTGCCGAGAAGTAAAAATACAGCACACTATTACTATATAATACACACTGCCAACTCTAGGGGGCAGCAGTGTGACACCGGTGATATCTCAGGATAACTAGCATCATGTCAGCCATTTTTACTGGTGGTGGAGTGGGAGGAAACAATGCAGCATGATTGGAGCCTGTGTGTTTTGTGGGTCATCGGAACAACGTACTGACAGGTAGAGAAAGTGGCGGAGGTGGCGGCGTTGGGTGGGGGAGAGGAATGAGTGTAATAGAGGGTCTAATGGAAACGATAACACGGAGGTGGAAGTGAGGCCATATCCAGCCATTTTCCCTTCATTGGAGTTTTTCAGTTCTTCAGTGAGGAGCATCGGAGTGATCGGTTGTGTGCGGGACTAGAGGAGGGGTGGGGTACGGCGCAGCGTGGCACCTTGGAACCCGTCCTGGTTGATGTCCCCGATGGCGGCCACGCTCATCCCAAACGCAGAACCCGCGAAGCCGAAGAGAGTCATGCTGGGATTGGTCCGGAAGGAGCCGTTCTCGTTCATGTAGACATAAACTGCTCCACCTTTCTCCCCCTTGCGGTCAAAATAGAAAGGGGCACCCACGAGCAGATCGTTCCACCTGTAAAGCACACGCAAACACGAGGAAGGCCAGAGGAAGAGTGTGGTTCATAACCATTTCAATTTACAAACAGATCCAATACAATACTTATTATTATTATTATTATTATTCGATTGTTTGCATTTTTCACTATCATAGCACACACTTGTTGAGTATTAACACAGAATATATCAACAGAGCTGTAGACTGGAATGACTCATGTAAAAGACATATTACATTATAAAAGTCCCAGGCACAATCTGTGATATATTTCATAAAGCACCACAGCCACAGAATACACACTGTACAATTACTACATACGGCAAAAGTCTTTATTGCTTAGTTTAAAGATGGCATACCCGTCGCTGTTGAGGTCAGTGGTGGCGATGCAGTTTCCGAAATAGGAACCAACCTGCTCCCCGTTCAGGATTAACACGACGGCCAGGGTGTCTTCAATCTTTGCCAAAGTGACTGAGCCCCTGTTATCATCCCGTGGAGACCCTGTCACCACCGTGTACTCATTCATGCTGAGGAGGTTCTTCTCCTCAGTTACCGAGTAACCTGCAATGCACCACATGTCCCTTAACTTCTGTGTTGATCGCTCAACCAGCAATTCATTTTTATTGTATTTACACTACGTCTAAATAGGAAGTCTCACCCAGATGGAAATCTCTTTTTCAAGAAGGACCTGGCCAAGAAGGGCAGCAGTACATTCAAAAAAGTATTTTTTTTAAAAACACCGTGCGTTGTTCATGTCAGTCACTAATGATCCTGGTGGCAGCGTGTAAATTTTTGCAGAGAACAGTCAGTTTCAGCATAAATGGACACAGTCGGTCAAATACAGCGTGTTTAGCTGGAGTTTGAACCGCAGGTTTAAACCCCAAGACCACAGAACTGCATTATAACTGAAACAGCTATCCAAATATGTGAAATAACTATTAGCCGTTCCAGTTACAATGCAGTTCTGTGGGGTTTAAATCTGACCCACTACGTCCATTTTTGCTGAAACTGTCTGCGCTCCACATAAATTTACATGCAGGGAACAACTGCTGCCTTTATTTGTTAACCTTTTTAAAGTTGAAATGGTGCTTCTTACTTGAATGCCTATGTTTGAGTTTTTGTGGTATGTATCCTGATTGCATAGTGCGGTTGCAGTGAGTGTGAATAGCAGCACCAAAAAGCCATAAGGCCACTGTACCCATGTAGGAGTAACTCTTCTTGCCGAAATCCGGAAAGGATTTGGTCCTGGAGTCCCAGGAATCTTCAGGAACGGGGTTCCTCCACGTGACATGGACATTGCCTGATGAATAAGCAGATAATGATACAACAGATACAAATATTAGAAAAGAGACACACAGGCACACACACACAGGCAAACAATTAGGAAATGCATTAACGCTATCGTTTAAAAAATAAAAATACTAATCACAAACAAAAATATTGTGAATGGCTAGCTAGCGTGAAGATTCTGAATTAATAGATAAAGAACCTGAAAACATTACAGCAAGTGCACTCAATTGCTCAAAGTAGTCATGAGCACAGATAAATGCACAATATGTATGCACATGTACATGGGGATCTGTTTAGATGCCCTTCTTTAAATGTCATCAACATTCAGGTCAACATTCAACATTGTTTTCAGTCAAGTTCTCTTTGACCAGAACCCAATTTCTTAATACCCCCAATTTCTAATGAATAAATATGTTTAGGTTCCAGTCTAATAAACAAAATAATAATAATGAAAAATTAAATCACTTCACTATTTGTATTTACCTTTATATTATCACTCACTGACAAAATATTGACAATGTCATTACAATGTCATCAATGGATCTTTTTCATTAAGAGAAAAACTATGTGGTTCCTTTACTGAAGTAGGCATTCACAACGATCACACCACGCCCCTGCTCTGCCACCCCTACCCTCCCAATTGAAGCTGCCAGGGGAGCCGATGTAGACGTCCGTATGGCTGATGCCACCAGAGATGCCCATGTTGCACAGCCCCTCCCTGTCGTGGTCCTCGTCCGGGTTGCAGTTCTCGTACGGGAAGGTTTGCCAGTAGTCGGTGGGGTCGTAGGTCAGGTCGTTCCCCCGTACGTAGCACTTCCCGACCATCCTCCACAGAGAGAGCTCGGGGCCCACCACCTTCACGTAGCGGTGACCGCAGGCCTGGACCGGGGGGGCGGCGGGAGAGGGAAGTCAGACACAATGGCTTTTTGTGCAGCTCGTGTTTACATATCCTCTGGACCGCGTATATTTATTCACTCCATCTCTGTTACATGTCTGACTTTGCTTTGAGCTACATGACATTCAAGTTAAGCTGAAGAACAGTTTCATAGGCCTGCTAGGAACTCAATAAAACATTAGAGCATGAGCACATGCAGGCCCTACTCTTCCAATTTAAGGTATTTAACATGGTAAAAAAAAAAACAGTAGGGTATTTAAAGTATTAAAAAATATAAAAGTGGGAACATTCAAACAATACAAAAGTATGCCATCACACAGCAATGTCTAATTCCAGAGTGAATCAACATGCCAGGCTCAGAGCAGAGAATGACAGGGCCGAAGTGAGAAGTAGAGTTTCATGAAACTGCAGACGACCACAAGCTTTCCGGCTTGAATTCAGGTCAGGTGGTATTTCTGCTAAACTGCTTCAGGAAAGTGTGCCATAGTTCTAATAATACAGAGGCAGTGTACATCGGTGTAGGCTGGGTAGCATAATGGTTAGGAAGCTGGGCTTGGAACTCAGCTTTGGAGCTTTAGTTCCCTGGTGGGGCGCAGCTAGTGTACTCTGGAGCAAGATACTTAAATTGAATTGCTTCCGTAACTACTGAGCTGTATAAATGGATTGTGTGTAAAAAGAATTTAAGACACTCTGGATAGGAGCATTGGTTAACGGTGTAAAAAAGTGCTTAAATCATGAGGTTGGGCTTATACATCCTTCAGACTGGCTCCAATAGCACATAAATAACACTGCAGAAATACAGGGCAGCTTGTAAAACTATACGCATGTAAAGTGCCCTTCCTGAGGTGGCCACAGACAGAGGAGATGGTCAAAGAAGAGCTCCATGGGCCCATTAGAAATGGAAAGGATAAAGGAAGAGGGAGAACAGCACCCCCCCCCTCCCCTCCACCTGTCCCCTCTCGCTGTGTTTGTGCAGGGGAGTGGAAGGGGGGTGGACTCACCAGCACTCGTCCTCCCCACTGATCCTTCTGGCTGGCCACCGTCACACCCAGCCACATCCCCTCGACAATCTCATTGGGGGCCACTGCATGCAGGAAGCAAAACATTAGCCTGCTCCTACCGTCAACACAGCTTAGAGACCGTAACCAAGGAGACGTTCAAAAGTGCCTCATGAGAACATATGCAGTACAATCTACTGTTATTTGGGTTAGTTTGCTTCCCAGACAAATTCAAATTAATTACAGAATCTATGTAGATACACGTGTTGAACTGCTATAATGCTATAATGAAAAACTAAAGAATATTTATCAGCAAATCAACTCCCAAATATTAGCCTAATATGTGCATAAGTTATGTGCACATACTGGTGCTGGTTAAGAGAAAAATAAAGAGAGAAAATTAACTGTAATAAAGTAAATCATTTTTAGTATATTTTTCATTTCATCCCTCCATTACAATTCACTTGATTACAGAATTATACATACATATATTATTTCCTCTCTGTGATAAATATAAAGAGATAACCATATCAGACCAGTTGCTACAGGTCATGATCTATGAACTATCTATTGTTATTTCAGGACTCAATATGTTTTTATTTTCCCACAGCCCACACCACTGGACTAAAAGCAATAAACACAGCAATGTCAATTCAGGAAATCACGCCTTCAGTACATGTGGTGTTCAGTGTGAATGTGAGTCTAGAAGAGACAATGACTTCACCCATGCAGCCATGATAAGAGATTGATACTTCCCCTGTACATCGAACCCAGTAAACAGGTCTGTTTCAGAGAAAATAACACAGATGGGAGCTCTGGTTCTCAGAACCGGACAAGGTGGAAAAAATAATCTGAACCTTTTCAGATTTTCTATTCTATTTTCAAACTACTGCAAATTGCAATTACTGAACAATTAGGGGTGGAAGAAATGTTTTTTTGTCTAATTTCACATAGTTTCATATTGTTTAAATATATATGCAAACAATTAATACACCAAGAGCTATTCTCTGTAAAAAAAAAAAAAAAAAAAATAGACTGAAACTAATTAAAATTTTTGTAGGAAAAATCCAGGGGAAAAATACACCCTGAGATGAAAATAACGGCGGAGCCAACAGCCACGGAGGCCACGGAGACCAGAGAGGGGGAGAGGCGATTCGAACCTGAGCTGACCAGATCCATCCTGGAGCAGTCGGAGGGGTCGATGGTGATGGGACAGGAGTAGACGGCCCCAGTCTCATTCACTCTCAGCTGGGGCTGGGCTTTCTCCTTCGGTGCTCCGGTGAGGAGTCTAGGTACACACACACACACACAAATAAAATTATAACTTCAACCAAACCAGAGGAGATTAAGGCAAACTACCTTTAAATGAGCCTGTGTCACTCAAGACACAACAGCAGCGTGCCCTTTGAGATTCAAACTTCGTACTCTAGAACATGGACAGTCAAATCTGGCCCTTGCGGCCAGTAGTGCTGCTGGTTTTCATTCTTTCCCTAAGATCAGGACTGATTTAAACCTGGGACATCAGGTGAGTTAAATCTGTGACCAATCAGTGCCATTAATCGAGCAATTAACTATGAGGTAGAAAAGAATACCAGCAGTGCCACTGGCCTTGAGGACCAGATTTGAGTATCCTTGGCCTATAGTACAGATTCAAACCAGTTCAGCACAGGCTATTTTCTATTCAAAACATGTTAACAAAACATACTGAAGGTAAAGAGCACGATGAAGGACAGGGATGGAAGGTGTGGAGAGGTAGAGAGATGGAAATAAAAGAGGAGTGGGAGGGAAAGAAACGTGCAAGACGTAGAAAGGAGACCCAGAGGGTGGTTGAAGGACACAGCACTGCCGTCAGACTCATCCGGTTTGGGGGTCTAATTTCATTTCGACGCCCCCCTCCTCCCGCCACCCCCATCTCCAGCCCCCCGCCGTCTCCAGTCACGTGACTGCAAATCAGGTTTGGCTGGGCAGAAACGCGGACATGGGAGAGGGGGCGACAAGTGAAGGGTAATGGCACAAAATGGCCACATTTATCCTCTAGTGGTCCAGATATGCCCCTCTTTTCCATTCACTGCGGCTGTTGCACGGCAACATGCAGAACATTACAGCGCTATCTGCAGGATGCCTGCGCTCATATAAATGCACTGTGTAGCACAGCTGGTGTCCCTACAACCAAAAAGTCTCACGTCTGAAGTATGGACATTTCCCAATAGGCACCACCTGGCACCAGCAGCGGACTGCAGGCCAGCCAACACCTTTGACTGTAGAAGGACATGCGGCAGGCATAGACTTCCTCTTTCTTCTCACAAGTGAATAAACACTGCAGGTAAACACTGGAGAGCAAACACTGGAACAATAGAACACCTCTTTTCTGCTAATCCCTTTTTGGGCGTGGATCTAAAATCTGGGACATAGATTCTCATATGTACTGTTTAAAATGTCCTGCTTTAAAGGCGCACATTAACACTGGACAGACTGGTGAGAGATGATGGCCTAAACACTATAAGGAAGCTTATACCGCATATTTCCAGACAGGCAATGCCACAGGCAAATTCAAGACCGCTAGAAATATTGAGGCTGTGCTCTTTGCTCTGACTAGGACCATCAGTTTGGACCTGGCCTTAATATTTACCCACACTGCAACGGGGCTGCTAATAAAAGCATGTTTACAAGGCAGTAGGGCAAACAGAGCCAGCCTCAGTCACAAGCCAGAACAAGAGCAGCAGCCTGTGGGATCTGCTGACCATGGGAACCAGCCTCCCCCGTGATTAGGGAATAAGCACTTAAGATATCCCAGCATTCACTGCACCAAGAGAATTCAAAACCACAGGGGTAGGGGGTTTGGCATGTTCCCACTTGTTAGGGCAGTGAAATGTGGATTTTGATTTGTGTTTTGTGTGGGATAACTTCACAGCAATAATGGTAGTGAGGACTGGTGCACCTTATCAAAGATGCGGGATCTGACTTATTTCAGCTATGATTCTCTTTTTGAAAACAAATGTGCATTCCCACTAACCCTAAAGCATTGATATTAATTAAACATAATTTAAAAGTAATTAAACATTAACACCTAACAACAAAGTAATTACACATTAACATCTGGGCTATGAGAAATACACTGAAATGACTAAACCACATGCATACGGTAAGAGGCTTTGTCAAGACTTCTTGTGAGAATGACAGAATTAAACCAAGTGAAAAGCCACATAGCTGAGAAAGGTGAACCTGTGTGTGTGTGGTGTGTGTGTGTGCCACATACAGTTGCTGAGAAATTAGAGCCTGTGTTTGTGTGGTATGTGTGTGTTTGTACAAAGCAGACAGGAGTTCCCTGTAGAACAGGGTAATTTTCTAAAGTACACCCCCAGAAGTAATTAGGCTTTTTTCTTGGCAGACATGGCATGTTTGAACCATGCAGGGCAAGAACATCATTCACAGTCTCAGATGTACAAGGAATATATAAATCACATCCCTAATTAGTATTATATCTATGAATTATCCTCATGACAGCAATTCTGAAAGTCTACAAATGACCAGAAAATAAAGATAAGGAAAATAAAGAATTACAGATGAAAACATAAAATGATGAGTATTTTATTCTGGAAATGATACACACTGACTATGCTTACAGCTGCCATGAACTGGAATGGAAATTGAAAGTTTGAGATCTGACTGAACGCCAGGTCAAAGACTGTTTCTACCCCTTGATCTTCAATCACACTGCAAACCCCGCATCTTAAATCTAAAAGCCAAGCAATAAAAATTAAGAAAGCGTGCTTTACATCTGCCCCAGGTATGCACTCCATTCTATTCCGGAATGCAGGAAGAGCCTTAAACAAGCATCATTAATACGAATATATAATCTAACCCAGGCGTGTCCAATCTCATCTGCAAAGGATCGGTGTTGGTGCAGGTTTTTGTTTCAGCCCAGCGCAAAGACACCCGATTCAACTAATTCGCAGATCATAGGCTAGTCCCCAATCAAGACCTTGATGAGTAGAATCGGGTGTCTTAATACTGGGCTAGGACAAAGACCTGCGTCCACACCGGCCCTTTTCGGATATGACTGGACCCCCCTGATCTAACCCATCCCTCATTACAGGTTCACCAGGGATCACAGGATGTTTGGATGTGGGATTTCGTAAAAGTGGACAGCTCAGCCCTTTTGGTATTTTGCAATTTGAAATCATGGGGGGTGACCAATCGCTGGGGAGTGAGGTAGAGCTGAGGAATCTCAGAGGCAGACCCTCGCAGTGCCCGACCTGCGGGCACTCCCTCCAAACGCACCGCCAAGCCAAATACCCGCCTTCAGAGATACTATCCTGGGGGTGCCAGGCAAGGTGAGCAATCGCTTTCCGCAGGAAGCCTGCGCAACAGGACGGGCTCACAGATTCCATTCTTATTTGAAACGGATGCCTTTCAGAGTTATGGAGGATATGGGGGGGGGGGGGGAACAGGGATAAAATCTTCAAAGAAAAATAACGGACCAATCGTACAGAGTTCATGTACAGCTTGTCGGAACAGGCCGTTGAAAGCCGAGCCGTTGAGTCACCCATCTGCCGATTGGGCCCCCAGTGCCTCTGCACAGGGTGGGACCAGTTCACCTGAAAGGAGGCGGAGCCCATGAGGAGGTGACATCACTGTTTAACTTACAATGGAGGGGCGGGTACAGCACTTTATTAAGGGGGGGGAATCAATATTGCTGCTGACAAACCCCGCAAATGCATGTTTGATGATCGGATGGGCCAATGCTCAAATTTGAAAGAATGCAAGCCTTGCATGAAGTACCCAAGAAAAGAAAAATGGTCATTTCATCTCCCCATGTCACAGTGGGCATTGGGCATGATGCATTAACTGGGTCTAATGTCAATCTGACATTATCGTGGACGCGATCTGAAAAGCAGATCAACTATTATTTGCACAAAATGCTGTTTGATGGGTCAAAGGCCAGGGCCAACCTTACAGGAAGCCGTCAGAACAGAAAGACCTGGGTGTTTGTGCTTGCTTTGCAGCAAACTAAGCGCTTTCGCCCTTTGTCTTCTTTAATAAAACGTCTCTGACTCATTGCACAGCTGAAAAGGTGAACAGGAAATACTGTAACACCCTCCAGAGATGACTGTCCATCTGTAAATGAAAAAAAGCAATGCTTCTGCTCATTAAATATAGTACTGCCAGCACGTGACAACAGAATTAGGATTCACTTAGTTACGCACAAAACTAATGGATCTTCATTTCTGTAGTGCATACGCTGCAGTGCAGAAGCAGCACTAAGGGTTTCTATGACACCACTTGGCCAAGGAAACCATTAATTCTGATTTATTGGCAGATGTACGGACATCAATAATGTTTCTCTTTTGCCTGGAAAAGAACAACACCAAACAAATGCCTCCAAAGATAAGGAGCCGGCAGGGCTTGCTCCTCTGGTCGTAAGACAGTCTGTAATGGACTAAGAACCAAACATAAAGACAGACGCTTTGAAAGATGACTGTCAGGGCTATAAGAGCAGACGGAGAAAAGCGTCAGACAGATTGAACTGATAATATCCGCCTCACCCTGCACAGACCACAGGCAGACCTCGCTATTTATTCAAGAAAACCACAGTGAGAATAACTGTCAACTACAGTGAGAATAACTGTCAACTGTCAGATGTATTGAAATATCATCTCAGTTCTGTTTTACACGTTCTGGGAGCATAAAAGTGCTATAAAAGCAGGGTCTGTTTTTGCCTTGTTATTATTTTGCGTTTACCGTAAGTGGAATTGATGTAGTTGCAATCAAAATCATTTTTAAAAGTCTAATTTAGTATATGGACAGCAAGGTTTTGTTGTCGTTTTGGCTCTAGACACCAACACACTGGAATTGAAATGAAACAATCATAATCGAATGCAAAGGACTACAAGATTATGTTGATTTGTCCAATTAAATGGATGGTAAATAAACTGCATTTATATAGCGCTTTTATCCAAAGCGCTTTACAATTGATGCCTCTCATTCACCCATTCACACACACACTCACACCAACAGTGAAAGGCTGCCATTCAAGGTACCAATTAGCTTGTTGGGAGCAATTAAGGGTTAGGTGTCTTGCTCATGGACACTTCGACACGCCCTGGGCAGGGGATGGAACCAGCAACCCTCCGACTGCCAGACAACCGCTCTTAGGCTACCTCCTGAGCTATGTCACCCCAATTACTTTTAGTCCCCTAAAATGGGGGGACTATGTATAAGAAGAGTTGCAATTCCTACATGGTCCGATCACTGGATATGGATGTAAGTATCCTTAAATGAAAGCTGATAGTCTGCACTTTAACCTCATATTCATAGTTTCATTTCAAATCCAATGTGCTGGAGTACTGAGCTAAAACAACACAAACTGTGTCACTGTCCAAATATTCATTTGAATGAAAGAAACCTCTTATCCACCTGTTAACAGACTTGACTGAATTGCTTCAAATGTACATACTTTTAAAATTAGAGACCAAGGCTTTTCAAGCTTTCCTGATTTAGTGACCTCCTTCCAGGCTCCAAGACATTCAAGTCTGGCCAGGCACTCCCCACAAGTACCTTCAAGGACCTCCAGGGGTCTACGGATCCCCTGTTGAAAACCAAGGCTCTAGATCAGTGGTGTCAAACTCGTGCCATGGAGGGCCGTGTGTATGCAGGTTTTCATTCCAACCAATTAATGCTGCCTTAATTGAGTCCAATTACTCATTCAGCCATATGCGTTTAACTGCATTGAAGCACAGAATATAAGAACATTTTTATTTAGACAAGTCGGGTCACCATTGTGCACAAACCTGCATCCCTAATTCAGCAAATAATTTAACTAATTATATAATCAAGATCTGAGGCTGGAATGAAAACCTGCATACACACGGCCCTCCATGGCAACGAGTTTGACACCACTGCTCTAGATGGATTGCAACAAAAAACAAGGATAGTAAATGCACAAAGGTTTTTGGGTTTTTCATGTTGTGATTTGAGTTCCCACCGGTTTTAGGTTTTTTGCCCAATTAAATGTTTAACAGGCTTCTGAAGAAGACAGTTCTGTAAACCATGTGGTCAATGTAGAATGGTACTGTGGCTTCCAAGATGCTGAGGCTTTCCTGAGAAAATGAGTGTCATTGTCTTTGCCCTCCAAACCACTGTTCTCAAAGTATGCAAAGAAATTTTCTGAAATTCCTGTCTGGGATGAACAGGCCCTAGCCTTATGGATAACATGCACTACAGTGGAAATGGGTAGGGTAAGATCAACTTATTGTGAAACTTTGATAGCAATCACCCAGATTTATGTCCAGTCACTTTCAGAACGTGGAAATCAAACACATCTTTATTAGAATTACAGGATTTTATTTCAGAATGACTGAAATGTAAGAACAAACATAATTATAGAATTGGAGAATTACAAGCATGAAATTATTTGCACATATTCTGGGAGTGGCCTGTAATGTCTTTCTAGAGGCTTATGGAAAGGCTTTCCCCAAACACTGGGAGGAGCCAGCGTGCCTGGGACTGCTACTCTATGGGCAGGACCTCAAATTAATTCAAAGTTACACAACTGACATTTTTATTGCCAGCTTGATGTCTCTAAGAAATCAATCCTTAAGGGCAGGGCAGAGCCCAGCACTAATATACAATCCTAATTTCCAAGATCTTCCCATTTTTAGAGAACTTGACAGCAAGAGTGCATGAGGCAAGCTGTGCCGCTGTGAATAGATGGTGTGACTAGATTACTGATAACCATTTACTGTAGTTGTGCAGTCCTGACAGTGAGCTAATGTTTGGGACAAAGACCTTTTTTTCTTGATTTGGCTCTACTTCACAATTTCTGGATTTGTAATCACAAAATTCACATGTGGTTAAAGTACACATTCTCAGCTTATATTTAGTATTTTTATACACCCATAAATTTTTTTCACCATGTAAAAATGACAGCACTTTTTATAAATCGCCCCCAATTTCAGGGCAACATACCATTTGGGACATATTCACTTTATGTAAATTAAAGTAGTCATGTTTTGTATATTGTCGCACATCCTTTGCAAGAAATGACTGCTGACTGCACGTAGTCTGTGACCAATAACATATGAAACACATGTTCAACTGGATTCATATTGGGGAATGACTTGGCCAGTCATGAATTTTTCGGTTTTTGCCCTTGAAAAACTCCTTTGTTGCTGCTGTCTTGCTGTAGGTTGAAGCACCAGCCAATGAATTCAGAGCATTTGCCTGAACTAAGATAAGATGCTTCTGTGCACTCCAGAATTCGTTCTGCTTCTGCTATCAGCAGTTACATCGTCAATGAAAACAAGTGAGCCAGTACCTGTGGCAGCCACACATGCCCAAACCATGACACCCCCACCATGTTTCACAGATGAGGGGGGTGCTTTTGATCTTGGGGACTTGCTTTTGACCTCTACACTTTGTTCCTGCCATCACTCTGATACAAGTGAATCTTGGTATCTTGGTACCTTATCTTAACAAATAACAATAACAGATTCCAAAGGCAATCAAGAGCCTTGAATCAAGACTAGGTACTGAAAGCCCTCTTATATCTAGCCTAAAGACCTAACTGAACTCACCTGTCTAATAAGAACACTTGTGAAGCCATTTGTCTCAAATATGATGGTGCCCTGAAATGGGCAGCCATGTAAAAAAGCTCTTTAATTTCTACATGGTGAAACCAAAATGTATTCTTAAAAAAAACCCTTTAATAAAAGCTGAGAATCTACACTTAAACCACATGCAAATTGTTTGATTACAAATATAAATGTGAGGTTCAGAGGCAATAAAAAGTCTTTACCCCAAACATTATGGAGCTCACTGCATTAGGCAACAAAAAAAAGTTTTTAAAAACTTTTCGTGATCTGATCACATCATTTTTTTGAAGAAGCACATTTGCATGCTGTCCTTATTACGTGCATAAACAGAAACAGAGGCCATGGTACCTACACATCTGCACGTAGGCTAGGCTACATCATACTTTTATTCTTTTTGTGTCTGCGGCGTGCGAGTCCCACATCCTGTGAGGTGAAATCGGTACCCACATCGGCTCAGGTTCTCAGACAGGGAAATTTTGCGCAACACCGTCAGCAGAGAGAAAGAGAGGAACTGGGTCGCGCCATTGTGAGGTAACGCGCCGAGGCACGCGGGAGCCGGCGTTCCACAGCCGGGCCAAGTCTAAACACGGCTCAGATAAGGAGCGCTCGGGCACGAAGAGCGAACCGGAGCCAGCCAGCGCAGAGCCGTCGCCAAGGCTGGCTGCCCGCTGACAGCGCCCAGGAGAACGCGCGCGCCGACTAGCACCGTCGCCATGGAGACGAGCAAGTCTCGGACTGACGCGAGGAACGTGCTGAAAGGGAAGGGCGGGCGAGGTTCCCGCCGCTGACGGGGAGCCGCTGCTGGGGACCTGTTGTTCTCAGCCAGGGCAGGCAGCTGTTTCTGTTCAAATGCTTCATACCTATCAACAAGCTGGACGTGCATGTGTAGTGTGACATAGTGCTGCGAGCAGCCTGGTCTAATGAAGCAGTGTGAACAGATTGCTGCATATGCAGAAGATACAAATATATGAGCTTTGAATGTCGTTGAGTGTAAAATGAGGAAATCTTTAAGACCACTGTGCGCATTAAACCAAAAAACAATAAAACATTGAGGCAGAAAAAAAAATCCTATTATTAAAGGAAGGCCTTAGAAAAAAGTTTGAGAACCACTGCAGTGCACAAATACCCAGCCTAGATGCTCCAAATGGTCTGTTCATCGCCAAATATTTTGATGATTTTACATCCAGTGTCCATGATACTGTTTCAGCACAGGAGTGTTATTGACACAGTCAGAACACGTAGCCCGCTATGGCATGGAAAGGAGTGAAATGGAGGTGGAATAAAAAAGGCAGTAAACACTCACTTGGGTGCAGCCCTTTTAACCTTGGAACCCTCCATGCAAACACGCACGCACGCACGCATGCACACACATACCTCATTGCGGTGTGTCTGAAAGTCAAACACCCTATATCCAGTGTTCAGGAGCCAAGCCACCTGACCTTTGTGTAACAGGAGGTCAGAGCAGACATACACACACATACATGCACATGCGCAGATGCACACACACACCCTGTTAGGCCCTTCTCAGTCAACATTTCTGAAGTACCTCCAACTCAGCATATTCCCCTAACACTGGAAAACTCAAACTCGCACTATACAAATACCTGCCAGAGGCAGCAAATCGCAGCCAAGCAAATACGAAGCAAACGCATGAAAAAGATCACCTACGACGAGCACGGCAAGTCGACTGGAGTAAAGTCATCCACATTTCTACTGTTAGATTGAATGCACTAAAAAACAAGGGTCCGTCTGAGTCACGGGGCTAGGCGTATTCAGATAAATTACTTTCCAGCGTTTCCAGTACATTCCATGCTACAATGCTGTTCAAATACATTAACCATATGATTCATTGCCATTCTCCGAGTGATTCATATGACAGGACGAGCGCTTATCGTCCATTAAGCTGAAATCACGCCGGATGCCGCTGCAGCTCCACTGAATACGGAGTTCTGTTTCATCTGAGTAGGGGCAGAGGCAGTGAAGTTTCCCGCAAATTTACCCTGAAGCAGATGGAGTTACAGTGAGCTGTCAATCATTTGATATGTTTGAACCAATCAAAAGATCTAACTCTCCTACAGCAAAATGCAATGATAGGATCGAATCAGTAAGTCACTGAGCACGGTGGCTCCGCCCATTTTTTTTTTCATGAAACCTCACACTCCCATCATTGCATCTAACGGATTCGTCTGCACTTGTTTGGCATACGTGTCAGCCGTGTAAGGCATGAGAAAGCAGGACGTGGAGGGAAGTGCATGAGAGGTTACTTGGAGCCGTTTCCGAATCACTGCAGTTGCCTACTATTGAGTATACAAGTAGCATACAAGCTGTATACAACTTGTATACTTAATAGTAGACAAGTGTGCCAATTCGGACACGTCCAGGA
This sequence comes from Anguilla anguilla, assembly GCF_013347855.1. NCBI lineage: Eukaryota > Metazoa > Chordata > Actinopteri > Anguilliformes > Anguillidae > Anguilla > Anguilla anguilla. The sequence goes on from NC_049217.1 coordinate 17,710,684, forward strand.
CCTATGAACAGCACTTAACAGCAGAGGATAATGGATAAGACTAAGATAAAAACCTGAGCCCAGACAACACTCCTACGCGGGCACACTTTACGAGCCTTGGCCCAGTGCAGGCCTTTTCCTGCTCTGAACAGAGAGATAAGTATGTCTGAATCACTAGATGCACTGAACGATATGTGGGTGCATGAAATCACGCCACCTGCGATCCCTCCTGAAAAACACCAAACCACGCAGATGTAATGACATAAATCTACCATCGAAGCTAAAAGATAAATGCAGTGAAGACAAAATCTACGTGATGGTCCCGAGGCAAGCATGTTCACGCAGCACACAAAGCCCGGTCGTTTCACTTCTGATGTTTCGTTTTTAAAAAAACAGTATGACGGCAGTACTCTCTTCCTGCCCTGTGTGGCAAAGGGCAGTTTCTCTGTTCTCTCTACAGGTATTTCCTGTTGAATAGACATTTGAAAGATCATCTGCAGCCAATCTGTATAGCCATCTGTTTTTCATTTGTCCACATTATCACCTGTCATTACAATATTCAGCAAGCCAAGCGTATCAAAATATACCATTAAATCTAAACAAAGAAGATTGACACTCATTAGTCTAAACACTCATTGCTGATCTCACACACACAGTCCCCACAATATATACACCTAAATTAACTGTCACTGTCCCAACACATTTGTATTTAACTGTAGGCTATATGGCTTAAAAATGTGTTCATCTTAAAGTACCATAGGTTGTAGTATTTAAGCAGACCTGTATAAATTGTGCGACATGTTCTGATGAATACCTATGCGTCAAACCAGCAATCATCATGGCTGAATAAAATACTACTCTCATTTTAGAGCATAAGTGTGCGAGTTTTACTTCCGGATTATTTAATGCGACATTTAGGCTCTGCACTTTACGACGAGTACTTTTTTTTTAATCCACAAGCGCGTCGACCTCCAGAAAAAAGTAACGTCCACCCACATGCAATTGAGTACGATCGCACCAATATACGGCACAGCCGGGAATGAGAGCGAAGGGGATGTTTCTCACAGAGGGGGGCTGACAGCGCAGATGGATGACACCGGAATAGCTGACACGAGCTGGTTTTGAGAGCGCCATTAAGGACGGCGTTTCATTAAGACGCGGGGTTTTCAATTAGACGAGTAGAGAAAGGGCCGCGGGGGAGCGTGTCCGCTGCTGTGAGTAAATCACGCCCGAGCCGCGCAGGGAGAGATTCAGGCGAAAGCTCCCGCTTCCCATAAAAAAACCCCACCACGAGCGATGCGCACTCCACGGCGACAGTCGATATATATTGAACATGACCTTATAACTTCTACCTGCTCTTAAAAACCCTCTCTTTTATTCAAGACCGTAAGGCTCGACATAAACCGCTGCTGGTAATGTTCAATGCGTGCCATTTTATATGTTTAGTCACTCCTTCAAAATTTAATAAACGTAGATGCCTTTTATTTTGAGTACAACAGAAGACATTCAGGTATCAGATCAGATATTGATAAGACATATTTGAATTGAATTGAGTTTTGAATATGCAGTGCAATTCCATCAAAGGTGAAATAAAACAACTCTGGCTTGGAGAACGTGCTGATGATTCACAAGTCTCCATTTCCTTGCGATAACAGTGCTCACTTCCACTTCAGACATCAGAGATTTCCCTGCTTGTATAGGCTAATCTATAAAATCTATAGCACAGTTGCTTGCTTGGAGAGGCTAATCTACAGTATAGCACAGTTGCTTGCTTGGAGAGGCTAATCTACAGTATAGCACAGTTGCTAGTTTGGAGAGGCTAATCTACAATACAGTTTAGTGTAGGAGATCACAGCTCTGAGGACTCTGAGACACCAGCCTGGTTTCAATCATCACTTGTTCTTAACAGTAATCCGCAATTGCCAGAATCTTTCCCTGAACAAGCACCAAGGGGGAAAACTATCACTAAAATGTAATCATAAATCAAATATAATGAAAAATGTTGAATGAATCCAAGCCGTGGACTACAGTGAAAGAATGAGTCTCCAACACAGACTCATTAGTGCCATTTTTCTTCTTTGCCTTGGCAGTCATTCAAGTGCCTGTGATCTTCTTATTCAGTATTTGCTACATCTTTCTCATGCATTCCTGCATGTATCTCCTCCATTTCAATAACACTGTGTAATCTGATTCACACTGACTCTCTGATAGGCATCAGGATTGGAAAAAAATGCATGATAACTGTCTATTGAAAAAGATAAAGGATGACACTATGCAATGAACCCAAAGATATGAGAGCAAATGTGCAAGCGAAACAATATAAATTTGGTCGTTTTGCTGCCCAATGTAAATTGCAGGCAATATCCAGAGCAGATTATCCTGTTTAAAATCCCTTTTTCAAATGAGCACCCTCGCGGGGATATCGAAAGCCGAGAAGCGCTCTGGTATCAACTTTTTGTGCGCTCGTGTCTCCTCAGATAAACAAGGTTCCGAAGAAGTTCCTTTTGCTGGCGTGGGAAAAGAATGGAACGGGACGGAGCGACCGGATCGGAGCCAAGCACGATCCAGGCTCCATGCCCCTCCTCTCTTCTCTCCGACATCGCATCGCATTATACAGCCATTATTACTGCCTCGCATTAATAATTTGTGGCGGATACTTTTCCTGAGTGCAATTTGTGCCATGATCCATGTTTTACAGCTTTTAGGACTTTAACCGAGTGGCAGCGGTAAAAGCGATGCTCCTGCTGCTCCACTTCCCCGCGCAATTCATCATCAAACGCATCCGCACCGAACAGAGCGTTTAAGGGTGGGAGAGAGGGCAGGGCCGACTGAGTGTGACGAAAAGGTAGAAGGTAGAAAAGAAAGGAAAGAATTGGATGGAAAGATGCAGAATGAGAGGAAAACTGTTTTTTTTTAGGGAATTAATCTATTTAATTACTTTTTTCAGTGTTGACCATAACCCAATATAGGACAAGAATCAGGACTGATTTAAACCTGGCAGAACGGGCCTTGAGGGCTATACTCTATAGAATTGCATTATGTTCCAAAGTGCAAGCATCTGACTCGAGGAGCTTCATCCACTCTGAAGCTGAAGCCCATCCAATAAATAACAGAAAATGCAGACTAACAGTGGCGCACCGCAAAAACCCCTGAGTTCAGTAAGGTTCAGTAGCGCTGCTATTTAAATGTGTATTTGACTCAGCCACAGCGACTACCCACTGGCCTTTCAGGAGAGAAAAAAAAACTCCTATAGTCGATGAACAGAACTTGCCCGGTACGGCCGCTGTACCGTGTCTGATCGACCGATGGTGGGCCATCGTGTCTCCTGGGTGAGTCTGACGAGAAATACCAGCGATGTTAGCCACTCCTGCACGCTACGCGGACAAGGGAGGGTGCCACATTCCAGACATAACTCGGGTCGGAAGAACCGACCCAAGCTCAGGTGACCACCTCTGAGGAACACAAGGCACAGCGCTGTGCAGACAGGAGCCCATTTGCTTGGTGCCCCTACAGGCCTCATGAGTGCTCAAGTTAAAAATGTCCGGCCTACAATGTCTACCTCCGTGGTTCCCCACCCTGTTCCTGAAGATCTAACATCCTGTAGGTTTTCACTCAAACCCTAACAAAGCACACCTCATCCAACAGCACGAGATCTACTGTCCTGTGTGTTTTCACTCCAACCCTAACAAAGCACACCTCATTCAACAGCTAGAGATCTCGTTGAGATGCTAATTAATAGAATCAGTTGTGCCAAATTAGGGTTGAAATGAAAACCTGCAGGATGGTAGATCTCCAGGAACAGGGTTGGGAACCACAGGTCTACCTTGTTCCAACAGAAAAATTGGGACTAAGCTGCTATAACCCTCCATCCAAAACATGGGATGGAATCAGTTTTTATGAACCTCAGGTGCACAGTATCATTTTGCTGAATTACTGTACAGTCCCCACTATACCACTACCTCTCATTTGTGCAATAGCCCGTTATGAACTGAGATTAGATTTATACTATTACGGTAGTAAAATTCTAAAAATAATCACTATGGCCTTTCAAAATGACAAAAAAAACTCACATTTTTGATTTTTTTTTTTTTTTTAAACTGAAGATGCTAATAGAAGGGCTTCTAATTTTTCTGGGCATACGACAGAGAGAAAACTAGAATTATCCAACAGGTTAGACTCTGAGTACAGTAATACACTTTTCCACCATATTTATTCTTTCACTAACAAACCTTATGAATAAAAAACCTTAAACAACAGATCCAGCTCCTCACCCTGAGCTGATGGGGACTGCGTTCTAGCTCCCAGACCAAATAATAACTTCAAATACTTCAATCCTTTAGACACCAGTGCAGTTTTTGCAAATTAAAGCCCATTTTAAATGAAGTGCCCACGTTCACCAGTATCCAGGACAGAATTCACTGGCGCCATCGGCCGCATCGTCCGGGTCATGACCCCGGCGACACCACCTTGGGCTCGCAGACACGCGGCGACAGCGCCCTTCTGTCTGCCCACCTCCCGGCGGGGTTGTGCAGGAGGCCTGTGGTGGCCTGTGTCGGCCGTCCCCACCCTCCCCCCCCCTCCCCCCAGACAGAGCAATGTCCAGGAAGCGCCCTGTCATGTCCATCCGTCTTACCGCTCAGAGCTCACTGCAGAACAGCTCATTACCGGATCTGCTCCCTCCCGGCCATCTCCATCCGCATCCCCTCAGTCTGGGAAGGTGCACGCCAGTGAGCACTGGCTTACATCAACCTCTCGCTCCCTCTGTCTCTCTCTCTGTCTCCACATGGACATGGACTTTATTATACATCTTTACTCTTTTTCTGAGCTTTCTCTGGCCCTTGCATTGTGTACACAGGAGGCCTCGAGTCACTGTGTCATCCGTTTCCTCATTTAAAACCAGGGGTAATGGTCCTATATGGTACAAAATGTTATAATGCAGAATCACTTCATGTGGTGTTCAAGGAGCTCAAACATTTTTTCTTTCTCTCTCTCTCTCCTCCCCCCTCCCTCTTACATTCTCTCTGCATCTCTCCTCTTTCTTGCAGACTCAACACTAACTGATCTGCCCTTAAAGGCTTGATATAAATCAGGGTGATCGATTATAGCCAAGAGTGCACCGCTCACCTGTTGAATACACCACAACTATATCCTCATATCACATCACAACATGGCCCTTCCACGTTATATTCAGCACAATTATACAGCTACCTCTGTAATCCTGCTTCGTCGAATAACCCGAGGGCTGAAATCAGTGGCAGAAAAAAAGCAGTTCCCTGGTAATGTCACATCATTCTGTCTTGTGAGGATGGTGGCTGTGTGATTTCCACATCTGGTGAGAGGGTACTTGGTGTGTTCCAGGTTTTACAGAGTTAAAAGATGGGTTGTGCCAAAGAAATAGAAGCACCTATGTGACTTGGATGGCACAAACTCCATTTCCAGTTAATTAAAGTTGGATTGTGTTTTATTCCAAAGAACAGATTCCCTGCTGGTACATAAGCACAGCTTGCTTTAGTTACTGCATGCCATGTACATTCCTCCATTGCAAAAGCATGCTTCTTACAGATTGAAACAGCCTTAAGGGGGCCGGGGGCGGACACGGGGAAGAGTTATGTATGGCGGCAATGCCAGTTCATGTTGATAAATAACTTTATTTCACATTTGCTACCATGATACAGACAAGATGAAAAATGAAAGCAGTTCTATAGCCCAGAGACCCCAGTCTTGTCACGGACATTCAGTAGTTTAGGAAATTAGACCAACATTTATCCATAGCTGTCGTAACTGGCTCTTTGTCGCAAACACGTTTTATAGAACTTTACAGGAAAGAGCACATTAGACACCAAAGATGGGCTTGATGCTGTAATAAGCTCCTTCTACTTGTGCTCTGATCCATATTTTAGAGGACAGGATAGTGAAAAAAGCAATGAGACATGCACTGCCGTCTCTCCCACTAGGCAGATCAGGCACTGTGCCTAAGGCCCCGCCTTCTCGCCCAGGGCCCCGTCTACTCGCCCAGGGCCCCACCTTCTCACCCAGGGCCCCACCTTCTCACCCAGGGCCCAAGCAGCAGCAATCAGAAAGCGCCAATGTATTGGAGGGACCCCCAAATTATTTGTTTGCCAATGGCAAGTCTAGGAATGGCTTTGGAGACATAGATTCCCACCAAATTAACCCTCCCCAACCCTGGGTGGCGCTGCTGTCACTAATGCATCACCCTGTGGGGCTTGCGGGCCCAGTTGGCATTGCTACAGTCGGAATTTGAATGGTCGGAATGGTGCCTTAACGCGCTGAGCCACCCAGCAGCTCCAAGACAACTGCTTTTAGTAACACAGGTACGGACCAATTGCATAGATAATACAAGCAAGGAATTTAATTTAAGGCAAGTAGCAACAACTTAAAATTTGTTTACCATAAGCAGGTGCGCATTTAATTAAAATGACACTGAACTTCATTGCCAATTGCTCAGAACCTGCCAAGAGGACTTAACCCCTTTGTCCTGATGAAGCTTAACCAGGGACCCACAATTCTATTTACACAAGAGCCACAGTGACATGGCCACTTACTTCCCTGTCTTCTTTCAGCAGTTCCCCAAAAGAAAGTGATAGGCCTCTATCACAGCCCCTTCCAAATTTTGTTAAATCTCACCCATCTCAGGATGTTTACTTTTTATTGTATTTAACCTTTATTAAAACAGGATAGGCTCACACTGAGATTAAAAATATCCTTTTTACGAGCGACCTGTCTAAGACAGGCAACAGCAAGTCGATTACACAAAGTTGCAGACAGACAACATCTATCAAACACAGCAAATGGAGTTAAAATCAAGATCATGAATATGGTACATTCCACCAAATCTAGCCAGAACATAAACATGGCAATGAGACCGCCTCTCGATCCTTAATCGTAGATTTAAAAACACCAAGAGCAGGTATCAACTCATTTTCTAATACATTCCAGGTAGAGGGAGGAGGACACACAAATGCCCCTCTCCACCACCTCTGTACGGACACTGGGGACAGACAACAGGAATAAATCCTGAGCAGGACGACAATATTCCCGAGCCCTTTTCTGCGAGGTATGCTGATTGGAAAGGTTATCCGTCGCACTGCGCAGGGCCTAAGGACAGGTGCTGCCCACGCAGACAAGTCAGATAAAACCTATAACCTTCTGCAGTTCAGCGAAAGGGCAGCATGCACTTAATCTCTCACCCATTCCGGGGAAAACGCGAAAGCCACGAAATATCATGTGGTCACTGCACTCACAAGACGTGGGTCTCCATGCAGCATCGGCCATTACTGAAGTCAGGGGTTCATGCATTCTTTCACTGCAGGGAGACATCTCACTAATCTATGCAGCGCAGCTTCATCTGAGTGAAATGAATGCACAACAGGAAGTTTTATCGGGAACTTTAACATGCAGGCGCACGTATTGGGACTGGGTCCAAATATAGATTTTTTTTATTATCTATTTTTCCTTTTTACATCTGCAACAGAATTATACCAAATTGATGCAATTCTGCCTACATTTAAAATATTAAACTTGAAAATAAATTGCCAATAGTGAACAGCAAAACATAAAAGCCATATATCAAATAAACATACAGTTACACAGTATATTATCACTGCCAGGGGACAAAATTCAAAAGAAAGAGTCCTCCTGTCCTCCCTCCCTGCCTCCCTTCCCCCCTCTATGGTCAGAGTATGAGGTAAGAGCAGATTCGCTGCCTTATTTAGAAAGAAAGAAAAAAAAACCTGAATATTAACATCACCTGTAACTAAGTTTAGGGTCAAACTGAGTGTTCTCAGTGGTCAAACTTCATCACTTCATCATTCAGAGCAATGTTTTAAACTGTTATGTTCTTTTGTACATTTTATAGGACATTATTAATTACTGTATTTAACACTACAGAAATACTGCCACCACTCTCTCACCCATTACACGTACAGTAAATTAATGGCATTTCACTGTACTGCAAAGATGACCATTTTTAATACCAAATATGTCAGCTCACTTTTCTCCAGTGCCATTATAGTAATGGAAGGATTTAATATAGGCTAGATTGTGTTAACTACTATTCTTACTGTGCCTTCTTAATCAAACTGCATTGATTAATGCATTAACAACAATTATTAACAACACAGTGCTCAACTGTTACTGCAATTGCTAATAATAATAAGCAGATCTACTGCGAAATGACAGTCACTCAGAAAATGGGCGGAAAGTGGCGGAAAATGGGGAAAGTGGTTATACCCTACAACGGAGTTTTATATAATTAAATTTTTTGTCACATAGTCGAATTCAGATATGTTTAAGAATCAATTTTAAAAGTGCGCACCAAGATTCCCCAGAAAGAACAATCATCATGCATTACGATCTTGTCCACCATTGCTAGCTCTTACTCATTCCGGCCTTATCTGTTCTGAAACCTGGAATGTATGTAAATGCAGTTAATGATTAATGGAAGTAGGCCTACACCGTGAAAATAGGATCCCGTCGTTCCACTGAGGCGGCAGCCAAATTACCATAAAAGTACATTTTCAAAAAATTAAAGTAAATGTGTGCTCCACAGTAGGCCTAGCTGTAGCCGGTATGAAACTTTGTTGCACGGGTTTGTTTGAAAAATGTCTAAGGTCGACAATGACTAGGACTACAATACTGTAAATCATGGACCCTCGACAGCACTATAATTACAGTGAAAATTAATTTCATGATAAGTCTTGTGCAGCACTTACGAGGTTACTAATCGGCTTCATCCTATTTAATCAACATTAAATACTACGGATTAAACTGGTTTACATGGAGGGGTAGGGCATAACCAACATAACTGATGTTATCTGCAAACTATTTAATCAAATGTGTTCGAGAAAATGAAACGCCACAGAAACGACAGCCAACGTCGCTGTTGCCTTTATACCACTTAGGTTGCTCTGAACAACAAACAGTTCTTTTTACCCAACCTTAAAACGGAAATCGCATTAATTTTGCGGCCAAACTTGAACGACTGCAGTAGGCAGGCAGTTGTAGGGTGCACGATAACAGGTGACACTGGTAAAACGGTTTGCTCAAAGCACCAGTCGCAGCTTAGCTATCAGCCTACAGTGTACTTCTGGAACACAAAGTTGTTCTAATTCTGCGTCCAAAGTCTAAAGAGGATAAACTAGCACGAGACCATAAAACAACAGCAAAGGGAATGTGTTTGTTAGACGCGGTTTACTCCAGCTAACACGTGCGTTTATAGGGGAACTTTTCGGTCAAAGATTGTATGGGGGTGATATGGGGCCAGAAATGGGCTAACTCTGATACAAAACTATTTATTTGACATTCGACTTTCTGATTACATATTTCCCGACGCAATAAGCTACCACATGGAAATTGAAGAGAGAGAAGCGTGGCTGTCTACTCCATTCTCGCGCGGCGCACACAGCCAAATGACGGATTTTCGAAACGGACTTTTACTTACAGGTATCTGGACGCTCCTTTCGTCTGCTTGTGCAACGCCACGGATAATCCAAAGAAACTGTCTTTGGTTTTTCCGTCTTTAATCACCGGGAATTGCACATCTAAGTTAAACGCAATACAAATCCGTATTGTGCTCAATAAGGCGATCAATAAAAAACAGAAACCCGCTGACAACAAGTGCAACCGATCAGGCTGAGCCATGTTTACTCCCAGCAGTGTAGCCCGCTCGCGATCCCTTGTCAGTGGAGCCACACACCATTAATAAACCTCTTTCGTGTGTGTGCGCGTTATTCTCCTGCTCTCTAAAATTCACCCCTCCCTCTCCCTTTCGCATCCACACCCATTCACTGAATACATTCATGCCCATTGTAAACATTAGTCATTTCTTCCGGTGTGCCGGACAGGCGTAAATTAAATCCCTGACGTGGTTCCGACACAAAATAGAAGTCATCCACCTTGACAATGTTAATATATGCGATGTGCCGGAGGCTACGTGATTATTTTCGCAAATGCGCTGTTGACCAACAGCGTGCGTGTGCGTGTGCTCAATATGTGCATTTTTATATAAACTACAGTTGCAAAAAAAGCATGTAGCTAAAATCTAATGTAACCTGTTGAATCAGAAAAAAATCGAACCAATCATAACGGGCAAAAACCACACTACCATTTCAGATCAGCCTCAGGTTTTTGGTCGAGGAAGGATAGGATGAAACCGTATTGAGACAAGGACATTAAAAGATAAAGCTTCACAGATTACCAAAACAGTCTGAATGTACAAATGAATGTACCCACTACGAGGAATTTTTGAGTAGCCTATTATTTATCATCCATGTGGCCTACTGACAAGGTTAAAATTCAGGATCTGTTACTTGGCTTTCCATTTCCCACGACCTGTGAAAACACATATAATTGCACAAACTACTATCATATACTTTTTTTTCATAAGTATTCTTCTATTTATTAAGAAAAAGGAAAATCCAAGATGATATGTAAAGGCACCTGACTCGAGCAGATAACTAAAGAGGACAAAGCTACGTTTAATCTGACCAGGAAAAAAAGGTATTTCCGGTACAGGTCAGAAGCCTGTAAATTAAGTTGATTTGCAGCTCAGTGAATGTTTGTTATTAAGCTGATTTGTTGAGCCTCCCCCTCACACAGCTGTTTGCGGCTTGCACGGGCCTCTGAACAGCCCTGCTAGTAACGGACAGGCTCTCTGCATATCTGCGCAGAGTCAGTCAAATGTGGGCACCCCCCCCCACCCCACCCCCCAAGAGCACCCTGGGAGGGGCCAGGGGAGAGCTGTTTCTCACTGAGACTCGAAGCACTGCCCCTATCACCCTGTCCTGGTATGATTCCAAGTTTCCGAATCACTGAGCCGACTTATTCACCCACCCTCCCAATAACTACATACCACACAAATGCGTGCCTGCACAAATACACAGACGCGCATGCACACACACACAGGCACACACACACTTCCCCATTTCTCTGATGCTTTCTGAACCTTGAAAGACTTTTCCTCAATCTTTTTGTAGGCCGATTATGGAGGCGGGCATTCCAGGGTTTGGACACCCCTGTCACGTGTACATTTATCCAGGGCATGTATTAACTCATGAGGTAATAGACATAGAAGAACTTCAGGAAATTAGAAATGATTCTGGGATCAGGGCATTTCTCAGCATGACCAGCTAATCTCCAGACATGGGCAAAAGCTCCTTGTTTGATCATATTTCAGTCCTGCTTGTTCCATCCCAAATCCAATGCAATTAAACAGTTAGACTGTATGACCATGTGGAATGGCTGTGTATCTGATGGCACATAGGTGAGGAGATTACTGAGTGTGAGAGGGAACAGGAGGAGATGACTAAAAGTGAAACTAGAGGAATGACTTTTTTAAATTTGCTCTTCTGATAGAGGATGCATCTGTTGTGGGGTGGGGGTGGGGGGCATACATGCCCCTACAGGAAGCATATTGCATCATTAGCTCCTTGCAGTAATACGCCAGGTGCATACAGGTTACTTTCCTTCTATTATGGAACTCCTCATGTGGGTAACAGCAATGACTAGGCTGTTGATTCACAACTAGGTAGTGTTGATTCAAACTAGTAAGCATCGATTAAAACTATAGGGAGTATTGGTGCAAACAAGCGAGAGAAAATGTCTGAACATCTTTCATAAACTCTTTTTTTAATGAGTGGAAAGGAAGGGGTCTTTTCTTAAATGGGTCAGCCAAGAAGAATTTACATCACATGTTTTATTCAGCCAATCAGATGTCATCAAATGTACTACTGCAGTAGCACAGCTGCTAATCACCCATTCATTTGGAACTTAAATAAAGCAGCTGTGGAGCCCATTACAGTAGTCAGGGTTAAGTCTGTATAGAGCACATTTCTAGATACAGCTCTTCAGTGATTCACATTATAAATCTATTTGCCAAATAGCTTACAGAGAAATGTTCTGACAGGCTTGGCATTTAAAAGGGGATCGTTGGGAGAGCTATAATCAGGTCCTAACATGAATGACTGCTTTATAGATGAGTATAATTTTGTAGCATAAGCCATCATTTGTTATAAGATTTTCCAACCTTTATGAATGTTATATTTCCAAACTTGTCATAGTATGAGCAATTCATTAGATGTTGTGTGCTAATTTTATATAGCTGAATATCATTGAAATGTTCAATAACAAACAAGCTTTAGCTATATTTAGCATGAATTGGGTACAAACAGAGCTGTCCCTCCCACTAGATCAGATCAGGCACTGTGCCTAGGGCCCCGCCTTCTTGCCAAGGGCCCCCCCTTTATCACCATCCTTTGAACACAGAATGAGAAGGTTCCACTGATATGGAAGGGCCCCCAAAATAATTTTTGGCCTAGGGCCCCCCAAAAGTCTATGGACAGCTCTGGGTACAGATCCCTCTTTTGCCCTGGTCCTTATGAGTGCAGTTAGTCCAGCAGAACGTCTCATGACTGTCTGGGCGAGGGAGGGTTTCCATAGACTGGGCAGTGTGGTGAAATGTCACTCACTTTGGTGCATTAAAGATCTACTGGCAGCCTTGCAGTTTGTGGACTGTTAGCAGTTTGACTTATAGCCTCGATTGTGTTGTTTTTTTTAAGCTACTGCTGAATGTCTGTATATTCTTTTAGTTTTTTTTTTACTGAGTTGAATTCTGTAGATTTATACTGTATAGTGACATTGCGGCTGATTCCACTGAATTATGACAATATGTATTTTTGAGATTGTAAATGATTGTAGGATACTGACGTTGTTGTGTAACAATGGATTCAGGCCAATTTGCTATGTGACTCCCCCCCCCCCTTTAGGGACCATAATGGATATATGTTTTTTAGCTTTCTTGTGTTATACTTGATAGTTTTTTATGACTGGTACCTGATGATGTTCCTGCTGGCATTTCCTCTTGTATTTTTCTGAAGATTATCAAATAAATTCAATCAATCAATCAATCAATGCATCCAGCACCTGCCCAAATTAGACAAAGACAACAGGCATGCGTGCCACTACCTACCTTATCTACCTTTGAGACAGACCATTCATAGTTTTAAAAACAGTGGAAGAGAATAATTACACCCCTGTCGGCCACACCAAACAAACAGACCTGCACGGCTACAGGGTCCATCGCTATGATGCACAACTGAAACATTTTCTGTGCGCTTTATTCCTCAAATGGATCGCACTCACGCAGTTGAACTTCTGCATTTCGTCTGCTTTCTCACGCAGTTTAGCCACAATGAGTTTTTTTTCTCAGCTGATTTCAGAGCAGATGCATGACTGCACATGACAGGGAGATGGGAAGCTAACAGGCATGCAGGTGTTATCAGAATCAGACCTTATTCCTTCAGTCGCATCGGCGCACATTCTGAATTACTGAGTCCTGTGTTTTGCAGAAGTTTCTCCAGATAAGCATCGTGTTTTCAGCAAACCGCAACAGAGACAATCAACTGACTCATGTTCCCCTGTGGGACTGAAAGGTTCGATATCAGATTGAAGATAAATTAGTGACGACAGCGACCAGTTTCGCATATCAAGACCAGTTCATAGGACCATAGATCAAGGGACCAGGACAGCAGCGTTTTGTTTGAGTACTAAAAACATTTTTGAACAGCCTGTTCACTGTCATCCTGTGGAAGCTGGAAAGACACGTAAAAGACACTATGTAATTTGTCATTACATAGTGATATCCAGTTGCAGGGTCACTGAGAATGAATGCACTATTGCACTGTATAATCTTTTATACATGGGTCCATTGTTATTATGTTGTTTAAAGATAAGTATAAGTATCTAAAACATACCCAGAGACTCTTACTTGGTCTTTATCAGCTGATGTTGTTAACCTCCTATCAAAAATAAAGCCCTTACAAAATAATATTTTAAAAAAAAGAAAGAATTCTGGCAAAAACTGAGAATACCAAACTTCTTACAACCACTTCCTCTTTGATTGCCACCTCTACATCATTTCAATGGGTGTAAGCCTCAAACAAACGCCCGTGATGACGAGTGCCGTACATATTTATACTGTGAGAGCGCCCATACCAAGCCGCAGTATCGTTGCTGCTCCAGGATTATTGTTCTTATTGTATCCGGCCCCTCTTATCTGTACAAACCAGTAGTGGGTCTTAATAAGGGACAGACAGGAAACAGGAAGTGAAGCACTGGTCCAAGTCAGCCCAATGTGTGACTGAGTGGGCCTTTTCATTTAGCGGCTCCTGCATTCGTAATCCTGAATACCCACAATGCTCGTGGCTTTGGACCTCCCAGACTGCCTTGCGTCTGCAGCGATGGCTTTGCAGCAGAACTTTCGAAAACTGTGTCCTTCGTGCAAATGTTGTGGTGTCTGCGGCTACGTCAAGTGGTCAGGTTGCTATCGTAGATGGCAATCATGTTGTGAAAATTTTACTCCGCTTCACTGAACTTTCTTTCACTGAAGAGGAAATGCACTGGGTATATGCGAAACATGCTGCAAACAAAAAAAAAACTCACCCAAGACCAATCCCTGAGCTCATCTCAGCTCATCTTCTAATTATACAGCTCTGAGGACAGTTATGGTCTTTGCAAAAATGAGCTTTTATCACTTCCCTTTAATTTGAGTGTCCTTACTTACAGTTATAATGGTGTCATATAGTGGAACTATCTACACTGTGAAGTACCAATCATTTTATCTGGCCCTATACAATTGATGACCAATATAGAAGTCCAAGGGTACATTAGCTCCTTTTGTTTTATATGTTATAATATGTGAATATTAAATACCCACGGGTGTTCATGCCTCTCGGCGAGCACATGGCCTAGCTCCGCCCCTCTCTCTTAGCCCCACCCCTCTCTCTGCCCTCAGGAACAGAGCCCTGATCCAGTAGCTGTGGCTCTGCTCAGAGCTGACACCACTCAGGATGTTCTGAGCAATTTACCCCCCCCCCCTTTCATTTTGTTGTTTCCTTTCATTCATCTCTTCTGCCCTGTTCCTTTCTTCCTGCTCAATGCTTCCCCATATCTCAATTTCAAACTGAATTGGATGCCTGCAGCAGTATTTGTTTTGAGCTTAGTGTACAGCAGTGGTAGCTAACCCTGTTCCTAGAGATCTACCGTCCTGCAGGTTTTCACTCCAGCCCTAACAAAGCAAACTTCATTCAACAGCTATAGATCTTGTTGAGCTGCTAATTAGTAGAATCAGGTGTGTCAAATTAGAGTTGAAATGAAAACCTAGGAACAGAGTTAGTTACCACTGGTGTATAGTATATCTTCCTGAGAAGCAGCAATTCATTTAGCCCCCTGTAGTGGACATGAGTTTCTGGTCATAATTTAAAGAACCATATATCCTGCGATGCTGAAACACACAGTACAAGGGACATTCAAATAAAAAATAAATGAAACAGTATTTTCAGTGAAATGTGTTTTTGTCATCCGCGAAGCTTGTATTATGTCTAAATTTAAACTGCTTTTTTCTGCCAGGTCTCAGGAGGATAGTCAGGGCACAGTACATTCAGTATCAGAGATGTGTGGACAGAGAAACTTCCTTGTTCTGTGATCTTAGAAATGGCTGCCTTATCTGTGAGCGTTTGGGTGGGACTGTTCTCAGGAATGGCTGTGTTATCTGAGACTGGGGTAGAGGGGCAACTGTGCAATCAGTGACCAGATTAGAGGCTTCCATAGTATGTACACAGAGTTCTTCAAAGAGGGGTTTTCAACCTTTTCTGAAACTTTTCATGCATCCTAAAATGGTCTAATTTTTTTTTTTTTTACATATGCCCAGAAAACTTTTCTTAACATGGTTTACACTGGTGTACTCTCTTACCATACCTTTCCTGTGATTGGCAGCAGTTGCTAAGACCCTTAGGTTTGGAACCATGTTTCCTTTGGAGTATCCTAATGCACATCATCTGGTGCTACTGTAAATCCAATTACACAGTTTATTCTGGGAATGTTACGTTTTTCATTATAATGTTGTCCACTATAATTCTGAATCACACAGTAAAAAAAAATAAAATAAAATAAAAGCTATTTTCAGCAAAGGCCTAATTCACTGCTATGCTCTGGCCTCTGAATCCTGTTGAAGGCCTGAGGTAGAGTAATGCCTACACATTTCTCCCAACTTTCCCACAGCACTGCCAGCAAGGCTGTGAACAGTTAGTATTTTCCATTTTGATAGCATTATCCGTTAATTAAAATGACAAAATTTACATTTTTGTGCTGGGTATCATTTCTGACACGTACATCCACAACCCAAAATGACACTCCATCCCTTCAGCTATCATGGCATGGATGAAAGGGAAAATGGGAAATTGAGTTTCCCGAGATGAAAATCTCAGTGAAGATCTCCAGAATGAGGAGTTAGCTATAATTTGAGCCGGGGTGGCACTTCCTGCACTGATTAGGCACGATAGGAAGTTTGCCTGAGTGACAGGAGATGGACAACAAAAAGAAGCTCATTTGAAGAGGACTGGCACAGTGATTTTTCACATGCAAAACATCCCACTTTCAAACAGAAGCCTGTAAACATCTATTGGCTACTGAATGACGTAGATGAAACAAACATGTTGTCTTCCCATACCAGACCTCAACAACAAAATTTGCATATCCTTCATAATATGACACTGTCATTTATTAAATATTAATTTCCAAGACTAGGAAATATATTTCATATACTAGGGTATATTGCAAAATAGCAGCCTATTTTTTAAAAATTTTTTATGATTGTCTCAATTGTCATCTGTCACAACCAATGGCACAGGTTTGCAATAATGAAAACAGCTTTCATTATATTTATGCGCTTTATCATAGGGTGCTAAAACCTTTACAGTGGTGAGGATACTTGTATAGACCACCAATGTGGATGCCATTAGCCAATAGGGATTAAAAAGATGAGGAAGAGTATTCTTCTGTGGATTGGAACAGTCCTGGTAACAACTGAGAGATAGGCCCTTAAAAGATTGCTCTCTGCGTGTGTGTGTGTGTGTGTGTGTGTGTGTGTGTGCCTGTGTGTGTGTTTGTGTGTGTATAAACAATGTAGAGTAACACATTCTCCAAGACATTGCTGCCGATGCCCAGCCTATTCGAAACCTTAAATTACCAGAATTCATGAGCCATTTGTCAGGACAGATGTCTTCTCTTGTTCCCTCCGTAAGGTCACCGGTTTGTGGTAACCCACCCAGAGTGCAGAGAACGCTGCGGCACGCGCTGCAGGTGTGTCACACAGTGAACAATGGAGGACCGTCCGCGTGCAAACAGCCTCCTCCATCCGACGGGGTCAAGCTTCCCCTTCTGGGAGCGACTGAACGCATCGCCGTTCATCACAAAATTGAGTCGTGTGATAAAATCCTTCTCTTGAAAAGCCTCCCAATTTCCTCCCCTCCGCTGACCCTTGGTCCCCTGGGCAAGATTACGCGAGGAAGGAAATGGCTGTTTTTGGCATTTGTCTGAGGGGTAGCTGGTGAAAATGAAATGAAACTTACTGCGGGAGTAACACAATGAATTGTACACGGCAAACCACTGTCCCAACATACATACGTAATACTGGACCAAATTTAACAAGAAATTTTGCATTCAACAAATTTTGCGTCCTTCAACAATGCTCGGCACATTACTGGCAGAAAGATAAGACCATAGATTATGGATTAACTCAGGATCATGTATATTTGTAGACTGAATGCTACAAACTTCAAGCATTTCCACATGGAAGCTACAGAGCTCCCCTCACCCCTCTCATAGCCATCCTTAAACATTTCTACCAAGCATTGATTTGTTAAGTTGTGGAATGTTCTCCCACAGTAAAGTCTAGGTTTTGAAGGTTTTATTTTTTATTTTTTATAACTCCCCCATCCTTTTAACGGTCACTCCCTGAACTGAAGCAAACAACGTCAAATAAGGACATTGAAGTGAACAATGTCCTTACTTAAGCTGGGCCTTAAAAATGAAGAACTGCTGTGTTTGTACAGCAATTCCACATTTCCTCCACACTGATCTCAGCTTCGCTCATCACGGGCTCTCCACATTCATCCACTTCACCCAGAAAAGAGCCCAGACTCGCGTGAAACACAAGATATCACATCCGCTCGAGAAACCTTACCTGCTCTTTGTCCTGAGCAGAACCCTGTGCTTCACACGGTGGATCTATTTCTTGGCAAACATGCATGCCCTGTTCTCTACAGGGTCTAGTCCTGACATCTGGCTTCTCTTGTCCTGTCTGGTAAATATAATAGGATTCTTAGCTCAATCCTGAATATTTGTTGGGCGTCCCTGAGCCGATCGGAGACATCATACGAGGGACATGTGCTGCACCAAAGATGTGTGGCTTATATCGGGGATCAGGTCATATTGTTCAAATCTCTGTGCTGAGCCTGAGATAAATTGCAAACAAGTTTTGAGAAAAAGGTAAACATTCAGATGAACGGCCAGAAAGAAGGGATTGACCTGACACAGGAAAACAAGATGCAGTCTGCAATCCGAGCAAGAATAGATTTTCTTTTCTTTTTTTTTTAAATAGATGAAAGGTTATCCCCTGTTAATGCTGTCCTTCTCATACAGGATGAATGGGAGGGGAGAGTAGATCCTGAATGGCTCTAACATGCTTGTTTGTCCAGGCAAACTCGGAGTCCATCAAGGTCCCCAGAAGTATTAACGGTGTCCTGTGGTCTTAACTCGATGAGTGTGATTGGGTTAGAGTACACTGCTGAAGGGCACAGGGATGTCTCTCTAATCCACACAAATGGCTCTCATTCTCCTGCTCCAACTAGGACATCACCTGTCTCAAATCACAGGTCTTGCTGATGCACTCCCGGCTTTGAACTATTTGTGTGTTATATAAGAACCGTCACAGTTAAGCTATACATTTTACCCTAGCGTATATTCATATTATTATTTATATTATATAAGTTAAAGCAACAGTTACATGAGGCTCTATAACAAGGGAAACAGAGAAACATATTCCTCACATGTTTTGTCAGCTCTTGTTGACCCAACACTGTTCCAAATCACTTTTCATCCCACAAGGCATGGCCCAGAGAGATGAAAATACATAATGCACAATTTGATCATCCAGCAACACATGATACTGTGATGCACATTTGCCACTGCACTATAGTCAATGAGCGACTGTAAGGATGACATATTGTCACTGAATTAGATCATACATGATTTCTGACGGTAAATAATGATGCAGAGAGGAACGCATGGCCGTGTATGTGGAGACACAGAGAGTCATCCCTTCCATTAGAGCAAGCTGATATAATTTACTGGGTGTTCCTACCAGTTCCTGGCTGTGGCTCAGAGAGATAAGTGAAAGGCTTGTTCTCGCTGCTGGGAGATAGCAAAGAATTTCCCTTTCTTTCAAGTCACAATGAGATTCTCTTCACTGTGTCAAACTGAGACCCACCCACCAAGTGCAAGTCGATAAGGTTAGCCGGTGTACAGCAGGTCCTCACTCACTAAGAGCCAACATGGTGGAAAGTACACAGTGTGACATCACGTGAAGCCAACCAAGCATCACTGGAGCATAGAGGACAGGATCCGACCTGCTATTACAATAATTAAAATACTAGAATAATTAGTTCTGGGGCCTTTGTGTCCAGTAAAAGAATAATGAACTATGGATCTGTACTTCTTTTACTTCTCTCACTTAGATAATTAAAAGTCTTTTCTTCCTGGCAGTGTGAGGGCTAGTGGCTCAGAATATCGACGGTGAGACACAGCCCGCTGCCTCTCAGTCACTACTTCCATAATAACTGCCTTTGTTCCGTACTACACACTGGCATTTTAATCTGGAATCCAATTCAGCCCTGGCAACAATGCATCGCTTCAGCCAGAGCCCTGCTAGACACATTAGCCAGAGTGAGTCTGGGAGGCAAAGTCCAGGATCAAAGGTTGTACGGTATCCCACAAGTTTAAAAAGCTCAGGACTTCAGTTCCCATCAGCCCCTCTGCCAAATGTGTTGCAGCCTTCAAAGCACTTTGTGGTGCATTACCTACTCCTAGTAATCGTAACAGAGGAGTGTTTTGTATATTGTGCGATATATTAAACAGTGGATTCCCTCCCATTTCTGATTCATGTTTTCACTTCTCGTAAGGGAATCCAAGATCAGTACTTTGTACCAGGATTGGCACAATCTCTTAGGCAATATGCTTATAGTCTGATTTCTTTGTGCTACTATTTTTTGCTTTCCTATGGGGGAGGGGGGGTGTTGGGGTCAAAGGACAAGTGAGGGGAGTGGCATCGTTTATTAACCACAGAAGCAGGCTCCCCAAATAACAGGTTGAATTACGTCTTTCGAGGGAGCTGTAATTTTCCATGCCCGCCCGAAATTGCCTTCATCGCTTTCTTCCCCCCCCAAAGACTCCTGGTTACTCTGACTGATGCGTTTTCTGACCTCCGTGCGAAGGCAGCGAGGACGTCCTCCGAGCCTCTCGGCGGCCCGCTGGGTTTTCACCGTCCTCCCTCTCTCCGCTCCGTCGGGCCGCCAAAGTCATCCGTCTGGAGGACGTCCCAGCCTTCGTCTAACAATCCTCGCCGATTCCCGGGGGTCACTGTGCTCCGATGTTTCAATACGCCACCAGCGTTATGCTGTCCCTGCAGAAACGTTCAGAGACAAATACAGTATGAAACTGCATGAAGATTCATTTTCAAACGTTTGTGGAAATCTGGATAAGGACTGTGAGTGCAAGGGCTGCATATATGTAAGTTTTTTAAATTTTTTTAAAAAGCAATAATTCAGCGAGATGAACTGATATCTGCTTGAAAATACTCCAATGTCCTTACATATACCTCAGAAGCAGCAATGAAACCAGACAGACATCCCGAGCGTAAAAGTCCATCCACACACTACAGATCTCAGCTTGTGGTGTCTCCAAACTCTTCCTTGTACAATAATCACACACCTGCTCTTCTTAACCCCACAGAGAAGGGGTCGTAAACTCCAGTCCTGAAGGACAGAAGTCTCTGCTGGTTTTTGTGATTTCCTCTCAATCAGCAGCCAGTTTACGCCTCTGAAACAAGGTGTGCTGACTCTTTAGCCAATCAGTGACTTAAATGAGCACATCAAAACCCAGCAGACACAGCGGGCCCCAGGAGCCCAGGAGGGGGTCCCTGGATCAGAAAAGGCTGAAAAACCTGCTTTTGACCACAAACTTCAAATGCAAAAAAAACTAAATACTAAATATGTTTGGGCCAATCAAAAACATATCTAAAATAAGAAATAATATCAAAAACCCCGGAAAGTGAACTCTCCCTGATTTGCTATTACAAAATGATTAATGACTGTGGATGTAATCTATAAAGTATAATTTCTCTATAAATTCTCCATAAAGACTCTGATGGGCCATCAGCCTTAGACATCGCTTGTTTAAAACTTTCATTTCGTATGCATGCCCTAAGTACACTGATGTAAAATGAAAATAATACAAGGATTTAATTTACTGACTTTTCACTTAGTGCTGCTCATCAATGCTCAGTTCTGCAGCAAAGTGGGGTCACCAGCACAAATTGGCTTCAACAGATGGCAAAACCATTAAGGAACAAAAATTCCTCCAAACTAAGTCGGTAGGCTAAATCTGATCAACATAAGCACATGTCCAGACTTTGAGTGGAGATGGAAAAGAGAGATTAGAGATATTATAGACATGCCTTCATAACTTTAAAAAAACAATGATTGTAAAATGTATCACCAATAAAACTTGTGAAGCATGAAAGTGAACCTGAGGAGTACAGGACTGTAGTTTTAGGAACCGATATAGGATATAGTGCAGAGTACGGACGCAGGAATATCTTCGCTAATTGATGCCATGTGCCGTATCGGTACTGAGGATCACCAACACATTTTTCCAATTTCCCACTAAAACACAACTCTGCAGCCTTCTGCAGCCGCATCCCACACAGATACACAGGGTTCATATGTCACATGCGGCATTTAGGGTGGTGTAATTCATTTTACCATCAGCCCAGATGTTATCTAGATGCAAAAAAAAAAGAAGATGGCACATTGAAGCATAAATGCAAATACATTGGGGGATGCCCAGTTTGCGTGTGTTCACGCTCATTGCCACAGCCTTCTCTACCAGTTTAGGAGAGAGCAGACAAACACATGCTCGTGCTCTGAAACATGTGACTCCAGGATTCCGCATCTTTTCACCCCTCTATTCACCAGTTAAGTCGGCCCAGACAAACTGCAGGTGCCATATAGCGCTGATGTGCAATCAGATAAGGACAGTCCAACACAAAAAATAAGGAAATCTCAACAAGTATTTTAGTCTTATATTTAGACTTTAAATCATATTTCTGTTTTTTGCTAAATGACACAAAAATATTGCCAATGAGGTGAGACAGTTTGACTAATTTCAGGATTTGCCAGTGGGGTAAGAAAATTTCACTTGTTAAGCAAACAGTAGCTTATGACAGGCTGATATGAAGGATTTTAGATTTTAAGTCTCAT
Source organism: Anguilla anguilla (assembly GCF_013347855.1). Taxonomy (NCBI): domain Eukaryota; kingdom Metazoa; phylum Chordata; class Actinopteri; order Anguilliformes; family Anguillidae; genus Anguilla; species Anguilla anguilla. The sequence continues at coordinate 17,733,054 of NC_049217.1, forward strand.
TATTAAAGACTAAATCACTTGTAAAGACAGACTTAGTTTGCAGTGCATTCAAAACCCTCCTTCCCAGGGCAAAACTAAAGCTAATTATGCATTATTATCCATCCCATGGGCCCGCTGGGTACTGTCTCAGATATGTGGTCAGAATTTGGTGGAAGACTGACTGTGCAGCATGCGCTGAAACAGTGTCTTAACATGATAAGTACCCAGAATCCTCTATTATTCTACATAAATGTCTGTGGCTTAGCTGTGCGGATAATTAGGGTTGAGGACCCATGGGTGTGGCTCTGTATAGGAGGCACCCTGAGTCATCCCGACTAAAAACCTGAGCAATTTCTACCGCACAAACTTCCATTAGACAAGGGAGGATGCTCCTTGTTCTTTTTGAAGAACATTAGACGCAGTCACCATTACAAGCATTCGGTGTGGTGCATGTTATAACACTTGTCCATTGAAGGGTCATGCTCATTCAGATTTTTAAAAAGGGCTGGGATAACTGTTAAAATTAGTCACTGCAGGCAAAAAGCTGCCAGTTACGCTTGGCATGTTACATGGGATCATGCCATTTAGGCAAAGCTACATAATCCTGTAATTGCAGTCTTACGGTACTGGGAATATACAGTACCTCTTCTCCTTGGCAACCACTCAAATGACTGTTAAAGTTCAAACCTTCAAACGTGGATTTATGAGAATACCATCATCACCACTTCTAGAGAAATCATTTGGAACTGGGGTGAGGCGTGTACCAAAGTCCACAGGGTGGCCCTTCTCAACTCACGTGTGAATCCCCCTGTAACCCTGGTTGGGGTTTTGCTCCTCCACACACACTTTTTTGCTACCCTCTCTGCCTTCTCCAAGAGAGTAAAGGACAAATCACAGTGCATACTTGAAACATGTTTTCTATTTATATTACAGTTCAACAAAATAATCCATGAGAAAAGCAAGCCGTTTTGGGCCAATACCGTAAAGGCACTGGTGATTCGATGACATCTGGAGACCTCTTGTGATTCACACTGGCAACTGCATGCATTTGCGTGGTGTGTGGGAACTCTCTCCAGCTGAGCTTGAGGGACCACGGGCACAAGGACTTAAACATGTTTATTTTCATTCCTCTATCCTCCAGCTATGATGTGGCGCAAAGCTCTGGCACAGGCCTAGTTTGTGGTGTATTGTTTGATGGGCACCTTACGATAAAAAGTAGGTAATGCCCATTTTCTATTTCTAGGCAAGCACTTGAGATTTATCTAAAAGGGGCTATTGAAACTGGCCATGGCTACATGTCACAGCCAGAAGATACTATAGATGTTTCATGTAAAACGAGCATACATTTACTACTCATTACATACATTTACTGCTCGTTACAAACATTTACCAGTCATTACATACATTTAGTTTCAGTTTTTTTAACCAGTTCTAATATGTTCAGTTCAAACAGGATGCTCACCCCAGATTCAAAGCTGCTTTGGCTTGCGTTAAAAATGTAGTGTGGGATAAAACACCTATTTCAGATATTGGCCTGAGGTCAAAAGAGAGGCACCATCATTGAGATATAGAAAGATAGCCTAAACTAGTATATTCCTTTACACACATTTATTTTTATTGTTCATAATGGATAAGTTCATTTTGAAAAAAAGATGAATACCACTATGCTGAGGTCGCTTGGAGTCCAGCCCACAGGATAAAAAGGAGCCAGATTGCGGCTGCTGGTGGCTCAGTGTAAAGGTACTGTACTTGGTAAATGGTAAATGGACTGAATTTATATAGCGCTTTTATCCAAAGCGCTTTACAATTGATGCCTCTCATTCACCCATTCGCACACACACTCACACACCAACGGTGAAAGGCTGCCATGCAAGGCACCAATCAGCTCATTGGGAGCAGTTAGGGGTTAGGTGTCTTGCTCAGGGACACTTCGACACGCCCGGGGCAGGGGATCGAACCGGCAACCCTCCGACTGCCAGACAAACGCTCTTACCTCCTGAGCTATGTCGCCCCCCAGTTCCAAATGTACTTGTGCACGGATCTGCCCTCCTTCCCCCCCGCTAGGACTGGGTATGGAGTGTGCGCTCCGAGTGCAAACCCCCTTCCCCAGCATTTGGTCTAGACCGTGCCCTCCGGCCAATGGCCAGCAACCCAGCAGGGCGGCGCACAATTGCCCAGGGGTGGGCGGGGTTTCAGCCGGGCGGGATGACAGCATCTCATTACGCCGTTACCCCCAATGGTCAATGCCACCCACCCCCCTCGCCCCAACCCGGAGAGCTGCACCTGCTCCTCTGAAACAGGCTTGCGCAGACTTGAGCCACATGCTTATCTATGCTCACCCAAATCAGCTACAGAGGCTGCAGCAATCGCTGCTGATGACTGGCCATTCTGAAACGGGGAAAAAGCAAATGAATGAATAGACAAGAAAAGAGCCAGGTTGCCCATTTAGGACAAATGGAAAGCCTGGCATTCTGGGCCACCGGAAAGACCTCACCGGCCGCTCCAGCAGAAAGAATAAATTAAGAGACCAGTGTAGCACTGTCAATCCTAAACACCAGTGTAGCACTGTCAATCCTAAACACCAGTGTAGCACTGTCAATCCTAAACACCAGTGTAGCACTGTCAATCCTAAACACCAGTGTAGCACTGTCAATCCTAAACACCAGTGTAGCACTGTCAATCCTAAACACCAGTGTAGCACTGTCAATCCTAAACACCAGTGTAGCACTGTCAATCCTAAACACCAGTGTAGCTCTGTCAATCCTAAACACCAGTGTAGCACTGTCAATCCTAAACACCAGTGTAGCTCTGTCAATCCTAAACACCAGTGTAGCACTGTCAATCCTGAACACCAGTGTAGCTCTGTCAATCCTAAACACCAGTGTAGCACTGTCAATCCTAAACACCAGTGTAGCACTGTCAATCCTGAACACCACTGTAGCACTGTCAATCCTGAACACCAGTGTAGCACTGTCAATCCTAAACACCAGTGTAGCACTGTCAATCCTAAACACCATTGTAGCACTGTCAATCCTAAACACCAGTGTAGCACTGTCAATCCTAAACACCAGTGTAGCTCTGTCAATCCTAAACACCACTGTAGCACTGTCAATCCTAAACACCAGTGTAGCACTGTCAATCCTAAACACCACTGTAGCACTGTGAATCCTAAACACCACTGTAGCACTGTCAATCCTAAACACCAGTGTAGCACTGTCAATCCTAAACACCACTGTAGCGCTGTTAATCACAGGTTGCTCTGGGTGCCCGAGCAGCATCCCCATTTGCCCCAAGTGCCCCATTGCTGTCATTCATTTCCATACATTCATTCTGAGGAACCAATATGATTTTTTCAAACACATTATGAATTAATAATGACAGTATTGCGTTGATTTGCTTTAAATGCACCATCACATCAATTATGATTGAGAAAAATTGAGGTGCAAAAAAGATGTGTAGGTCAAGCTATGATAGCCATTATATGTAAGTGGGCGAGTAATAACGGCAATAATTTATTGCTGAACATGTCCACTTAACACTTGGAATACAGGTAAAAAAGCTTTCTTTACGGGCAACAAGGTCTACAAGGCGATTGTAATGCAATGCAAACATCCGAGGTATCCTATAACCTCCACAAGGTGGTAGCAAAACCCCATGAAAGATGCAATGCGACGTCGAGACTCGAGTAGGCTAGGAGTTATCGGGAATCTTTATGCAACGTCAGATTTCTCTTCATTGACATTTAGGGGCACGGATTAGTTATTAATGATGATAATTATTTTTTGCGAAACAAACTCAAAATCTTTAGATAGGCATACAATTTCTTGCATTTTGGCACAAAATTTCGAAAGGTTACTGCCATGTTCAACACGAACTTCAGTAAACATTTATGGGTACGTACCTTCAATAAACAAAAATATACTTCACTAAATATTTGGTTTAAAAAATGTTTTTAAACGAAAGAAAAATAAGTTAATCCACTAAAACACCAGGGGGCACTGTTGTACCATGTAATTCATTGGAAGATATTGGTATTCCCTGAGCTTGGTTGTCAAAATAAAATACACACACATTTCTAAATATATTTGTACATAAATACATAGTATTTGTTGTATATGACTCCTACCGAGTCTATTCATATACTCATTTCTACTGACAATGCTACATCGCTTTGCAGTAGCCTAATGCCTTCGATTGACTTTGCCAAAATAAAGCTATAAGGAACCGTTTGATTTCGTATTGCTTTTTTGTCTTCATTGAAATAGCTCAGCATTATGAATTAATGTAGCGGCAAAGCCCTTCCCGACTGCTTGACTCTCAGTGGATCATTCACTGAAGTTAATTGTGTTTTACAAAACCATAATGGAAGGTTATTTCGGGCTAAAAAGCCAATGGAGAGAACATGTCGAGTTTTTTTTGTCTCTTTTATGACGACACAATAAAGCATTTTTAAACAACATCAATTATTCCAGATCCATAGCATAAAGGCCTACTTACTTGCAGAAGGAACTTTTTAAACGTTGTGTAAGCCAACAGGTTGTATCTATGTTGCTGGCGACTGTATAGTGTGCATGCATGGATGCATGTCGACTTTGCCAGAAGCGAAGCGGTTAATTGAACAAAACCAGTGCATTGACAATTTTATGTGAGCCGCTCATTGTACAAGCTAATGTTGGGGGGTTGTTGGAAGCTCAGGTATTGCCACGCCTAGCTACCGTGGGGTCAGAACAAGAGAACCCCCCGGAGGCGGCCTTGGGCATTATCCCCTTATCGAATCAATCTTTCACCCACTGGCCCCCAGCAACAAAATACGGCCCAAGTACTCTTTCATTCAAATGCACGCACGCCGACTTGTAGGCGGCTATCCAGCTAGGAACCATAGAACCGAACGACATCGGAGGACTATGTTAAGTGCCTCAAACTTCTTCAGAACTTAATCGTTGCTCATTTTGGTTTACTATTTGAAGAAACCAGCATCTGCCAACCCAGTGCTTTAGAGGATTTTTAAGTGCAGTAATATAAGCAATAAATAAACAAACAAATAAATAAATAAATACAGAGATGTCTGTAAAAAATCAATTGAAGCAAAATATAGGCTAAATATCAATAGAACACTTTTGTTTGCAGGTGTGACTTGTTTGCTTAACTACATTTCAAAGAGATTTAAAAACTTAGATCAATAATAATAATAATAATAATAACAACAATAAAATCCATCAAAGTGAACCTAAATTCAGCGCCTGACGTCTGGCACCAGGAAGGTTTATGTGGACGCTTTGCAGAGGGGAGGAGAGAATATCTGGGCGACTCTTCTGTTTAGCCTTCGGGGCAAGTAAGGGAGAAAAAAACTTGCCAGAACCAATAGGAGCACAGCATCCACCCCAACGCTCTATAATTAAGAGTTCAACTTGGATGAGTGGTGCCACAGTGAAGCAGTATCGCCGAGAGAATTAGACGGGGACAGTCTCTAAGGATTTATGCTCCACATAGGCAAATTCCATTTGTATTTGCCGCGTTATTCTTCCTGAAGTTAGATTTTCAGCAACTTCGGCACCGAGAGCTTGTTATATCATATTTGTTGGACGTTCCTGCTTCCAGCGGGCGGCGACGCACGATGAGCGGACAGACTTTTGAGAAGAAGATAACGAACATTTTATCCGAACTCCCTGGCTCTATGAACTGCCATTCCGCAGCCAAAGACTCCCCGACTCTGCCAGAGTCTTCTGCGACGGATATGGGTTACTACAGTGGACAAACGGTACACGGTCAACACGACTACTACCACGGCCAGTCGTACTCGCAGCCCATAAACCCGTACCCGTATCACCAGTTTAATCTAAATGGGATGGGGGGTGCGGGGGCCTACCCCACCAAATCAGAATACCCCTTCTCCCATTCATACAGACAATACGGACATTACAACAGGGAACTCCAGACGCCACCTCAGGACATAGGTAAGACACCGTAAGCCGCGCGCGCACTTAAAACCTTGTGGATTATTTGACAACTTTGGGTTTTCACATTTTGTTTTATGTGAATACCTCCTGGTTTAAATTATAATTCGCTTAATTCGGCTTTGGGACTGCGTGTTATATTTACGATGATCGGATACTGACACCGATTAAACTTTTCCCTCAATGCTGATTGAATAAACGTACGTGAAATGTAGCCTCTATCCTCACAAACCCTCACTAAATTTGCAATTGGATACCCTTTTAAGATACAATGACGAAATAAGATACGATGTTCTGAGATTTAGGGTAGTTCCGATGTGCTTCTTGGTCGGTAAGTAGTAGCCTATTTTTAATTCTTGTCCTCGCATACAGGAAATAACCATATGTGAACGCATCGCTGAAAATGTTTTCAGTTTTGGTTAAGCCGTCAAATAGCATCTTTTAACATATGCCACTGACAATTATATTTACTTTATATGTCCCCCCCCCCAAATAATGTATCGTTATATCGAATGTTGCCAAGCATAAAGTTAAGAGTTGAACATTTTTGAGCGCGAGCTGAGTAAAACCAGGAGCGCGACAGACAACATCCGTCAGCAACTTAGGCAACAGCCTGCAGGAGCAGAGGAAACGGCACTGCTAATCAGTTTTCAGGTTTCAATGTGGGTTGAAACGTATTTAAAATCTGTTTTGGATTGCGGTTAAGAATTCTGTTCCTGCTCTCTCCTTTATTATTTTCTATTTTTCTTTTTTGCTCCACACCAATCAAACAACGGTTATTCAAGTAAAAATATTGCATATTTATAGGCCTAAGTGATTATTCTGCGCAGAATTTATAAAACAAGAATGTGAAACAGAATGGTTTATTCAAAATGTTGCATTGCATTCTGTCAATAACTACGAGATAGCGGACGATTAGTGTGCAGGTACAGTATACTTTCAAAATAACAAAATGACTTTGCACTGCCTTACAAATAATATATTAAAAGAAAAACATGATGAAAAATTGATTATGATAATTTACCATAAGAAGGCATGCGTTGACTTGCGAACATGTTAATATTGTATTCGTGCACATTAAATCGTTAAAAATTAAACTTATACATCCGCATTGAAGAAAAATTATTTTACATTATACTCGCACACATTGTACTCGCTTTTACTTCTGTAATGACAAATATACGTGTAATAAACAGTAATAATTATCATACTTAAATAAAAAATAAATTATATAAATATTTTACTTACTAAACTCAACTCGGTGAGTGCTGCGATTCTTTTAGCAAGACCTCCGTGGTCCCTCCCCTTGCCGAGGGTATGTACCCGAAAGTCCGCAGCATATCAGGTGTCAGGGCTGTTAGCACAGGCGCCGATTTACCAGGACGTATTATTCCAACAAGGTCTTATATCTGACTTTGTTCACAAAAACCGCGCATAAAAATGCGCATATATGAGCGCCTAAATCACAAGATTTTTGCTTGGCGTTTACCAAAAGTGTTTTTAAATGTTGTGTGTGTGTGTGTGTGTGTGTCTGTATACGTGGGTTTTTGAAATGGTGCTAGTCGGACATTCATTAAGAGCCAATGGATATAAAAGTGTGGTTGATTATTTTTTATTTGCTAAATTATCAAGTAAACATGTAGCCTAAAAATATGCGCGCAATTTCATGTATTTACTATGTATTTATTCTATTTAATTTCAGTTAAAGAAGAACCAGAGCCTGAAGTGCGCATGGTAAATGGGAAGCCGAAGAAAATCCGCAAGCCGCGCACTATTTATTCCAGCTACCAGTTAGCTGCTCTGCAGCGGCGGTTTCAGAAGGCTCAATACTTGGCTCTCCCTGAGCGAGCCGAGCTGGCGGCTCAACTTGGCTTGACGCAGACGCAGGTAAGTGCAGAACAAGTCGATTCTGATAACCTAAGTGTTACAATGTTCGTAACCAATCATTAAGAAAAATAGAAAATAAGCTAGCTGCACTAGATATTGTAGCCACTGAATAATTTACAGTGGTGGAGTGTGTTGACTTATCCAATAAACAGGCCTATATACAAAACAGTAGCATGGATACACACAATCACGCAAGGGATATAACACGTGCAGTGGTAAAGCGGCTGCTTGTCACATGAAAATGCTGGTTTGTTTAACAATTATATCATGTTGCATCCAAGTTGTAATGAACGTTGAAAATTGTTCCAATTTTAAAATAGGCAGCGTAGGCTGCCACGTTTACTGCGGACAGAAAAATTGGTTAAATCTTTTCACCAGTTGGCCCCAGTTTGGCTCAGTCGCAGATGGCAAAGATAGGCCTATACAATGCACAGTGACATGGATTAATCATTTTAATTTGAACATTGTTACAGTATGCGTGCCCGCCACAATCTAATGGTAGGCTATGTATACTTAGACAAAGCTGCTGCGGACAGGTCGTATATACGGCACTCCCGAACTAAAACTTCTGAGACCCGGCAGAATACGAAATGTGTACACACAAAACCTTTCATTACATCAAATAAAAGCCGCTGATTATGTACACTGGTGGATTTCATCGGGTTATTTATGAGGATATTAGTACTTGGTGTGTTTAGTAGTAAGGAAACTACAATTACGCTCCTGTGCGTATTCACCGCGTAGGCCAAATGAGGGCTCACGCGAAGCATAATTTTGAATGAGACTGTCCTTGCAGATTATATTAATTGTGTACCGTCCCTTTGCAAATCATCTGACCGAATCTAGAGTTTTAGCATTTTGCATCATGTAGGCTATCCCCAAATGCCTGGTCGCACAATAGAACATCGCCCTTCATTATTAATATCCATTTATGGTCAAATGAATAAATACATAAATACACTTTGATTTCGTGTAGATAAGATGATTCTGGATTCGTAAATAATGCGTTTCCCTTACTCTTCACAAACAGGTCAAGATTTGGTTTCAGAATCGGCGGTCCAAGTTCAAGAAGCTGTACAAGAACGGAGAAGTACCACTGGATCACAGCCCCAACGCCAGCGACTCCATGGCCTGCAATTCACCGCCATCCCCGGCCGTCTGGGACAATAATGCTCACAGCAACCCCGCCAGCAGGGGGCAGCTTCCCCAGCCACCACTGAGCTCTTCGCCATCCTATATGGAAGATTACAGCAGTCACTGGTACCAGCAAGGATCTCATTTACAGCACCCGGGCTCCGTACATCACACTCCGCCGCCGCAAAGCGTGGGGGCAGTGTATTAATTTGTAAAGACTTGTTTATATGTTTCAAAAGGGGGAAAAAAAAGACTTTTACATGCAACTGATTTTCATCATGATAGTATTCGACCCAAGCAATCGACTTCAGAAAGAAGAAAATAAAATAATGATGATAATAAAAATGAATAATAATCCCAATAAATAAGCTGACTCCGGGAATACACGTAAATGCAAGATACTGTTTTGCTTCGGACGGTCTGAACACGTGATTGAGGCACCAGGAGAACTGCGACACTACAGTACATGGTTCCTACTATGTCCTATGCTTATGTTACCTTAGGCCTACCAAAAAGTGATATATACTAGCATTTAAAAGTTCAAAATGTAAAAAAATATATATTTTTGTATATGTCGAAACTGTCATCGCTAGTGTGCAAAGTGTCAGTTACTGCAAATTTCGTAGATTTGGAATTTTGAATACATCGACAATTTAAGTTTGGCAATACTTGCATCGAGTAATATCCATGGGAGTTGCAGTAATTTATATATTTGTCATATGACATGTGTTTAGACATATATGAAATAGTTTATTTGACTTTGGAAAACATTGATTTAGGAAAATACACTATGTTTGCTTAAGGGTTATATCACTAGGCTTGTTACGTGCTCTGTTGTGTTTTTCTTAAATTATTAATGACGGTTGTTTTATCATGTTCGTTGTTTAATGTCTAATGGTAGGAATGAAAATGACTCTCTTTGCAATAACTCATTTGAAATGGTAGAACAAAAATATTTCAAATTTTGCAGGTTGCCTACTTGTATAACCCATGGTAAATATAGGTAGAGTGTAAACCATATGTGCTATATAAACTCAGGTCATTATTTATATATTTTGTAAAAAAAAACAAACAAAAAAAGTTTAAATCTGTAAATAGAGCTTTGTTTTGTATGAAAAATTAAACCACTAAATACACATCGCTTTTTAATTGCAAACTTCACTTTGGTGCTTGAACCTTTAAAATAACTCCTGAAATTATTTGTAACTATAGAATGTATTATTCTGTTAATGAGTGAATAAATTGTGTAGAAATTAACCCTTGAGTGTGCGTGTGTGAACGTGTCCACGTGCCCATGCTGGGTCAGCAGAAAATACACAATATTGAGGTTCTTCCGTCATCTTGAAGTCATAATTGTTTCCATCACGACTCTAAATAGTATAAAACATTGATAGGAGGCATCCTAAATTACCACAATTATTACCTTAGTTAGTTAAGTATGTGTTATGGCTATTATTGTATTCTAAATAATATGATATACATAATGATGAAAAAACACATGTTAATTCACCATATTTTATTCTTCATTAGCCTCTTCAGAGAAGTTGAAACCCAGTATCTAATGTGGTACAACAGCTAAAATAAAATTACAGATACCAGCATGCATTTCATGCGATACCAGTCATTGAAATTCCTATGGCTGAAGTTATTTTGTGAAGAGTGGCATAGAGTAGTGGTCATATAACACTCAGGAGAAGTAATATTAAGTCAAACGCGCGAGTTAAGATAAGTAAGTAGTTTTAATTATCGGATGAAGCAAGGTTTTTACTAAGCTAGGATAAGCACTAATTTTTGCTAACAGTGGGGGAACAGGAATATTTTCAGCCTACACAAAACGCTGCCTGAGAGGTAACGTGTGTGAGCTGCTGGCAGCGATGGGCAGGAAAGGGTTAAGTCTTTTGGCTCAGCCTGACTGCGCTGCCTCCCTCGCAGCCAGATGCGGCCCTGAGCAGCCCTGCTATGGTTTGAGGGCTGCGTGCAAACCGGCTGTAGGAGGCGACAGGCAAGCAGACATGCTGGAGTCACTGGGTTTTAATAGTATTCCGCTGCCAGATAACAAGGAAGAACACAACAGAGAGAGAGAGAGAGAGAGAGAGAGAGAGACAGAGAGAATGAGAGAGGGAGAGAGCGACTAAGAAAAAGAAGGGGGGAGAAGAGTGAGAAGTCTCTACTGGAGATGTTCCCTTGCCTGAGGACTCACAATGCTGCAGGCGCACACATACCAAACAAGAGGCTCAACAAAAAGAAGAAAGGAGGAGGGGGGGAAAAAAAGGTTGAAAGCTGACAGGATTTCAGGAAGAACACGCTGTACTTTAACCCTCGGCGCGCCGGGACTTTTTTTCAGATTCTGAGGCCCTGCCCGAGGCCCTTGCAGCAGGTGAGCGGCTCGGCTACCTCGGCAAAAACAGAACGCTTCCATGGCGACGGCACAAACCTAGCCGCTGGTCTGACCGTGGCTCTGCCTGAGACTGTGAAACCAGCGCTAGGAAACAAGGTGTGTACGTTGGCACCGACGCGGGCCCGAGACGGGGACTTTTTTTTTTTTTGATGGTGCGTTGCCATGGACATAGGAAATCCTGATGACATGTTAACTGCGAAGCACTTGACGGTGGTGAAGGGTGCAGCACACCCCAGCAGCCGGTCACCGCTCTGAGGAGTTAGGCCTCAGTGGCTCCAGGAAACACACGGGTCTGCCCTGCGGTCCACACCTTCAGAACGGTTTCAGGTCGATATAAATACATCCTCACAGTTTTTCCTAAGTATCTCCACACAGCTCAGGAGGAAGACATTTCTCTCTGTTTATTCAAATTTTAACTGATTACAATTTCCCTGGCCCATCGGCTAGAATCGTGCATTTTTTCCCCCTCTTTTCAATAGTTGCTTTACAACAGGTACAATATTTAAGTATATTAGCTATCCAATTGTAATATATCTCCGGTCCAAAGTCAATTAATCAATAGCATACACCTTTATGTAATAAATTCATTTCATATCAGGTTATACATATGAATTCTTTGTATTTGCAGTCATGGAGGAAATGGTGAGGTCACCAGAAATCTGATTGGTTAAACTAATGCAGCCCACACTCTGATAGTGTTTTTTTTTTTTTTTTTTTACGATAAATGAAATGCTGCATTTAAAAGGTGTTAAGTATAAAACCTGTTCAATATTCAAATGTAGCTTATCTTAATTTAACTGACCTTAGTGCACGCCTTGGGTCTGGGTTTCAAAGTAAAGTTCTCTGTGCATACATGACCAGCATCTGAAAATGGCATCTTCCCTGTGTGTCCCATTCAGAGAAAGAGGTCAAGTCTCTGTAAGGGGTCCCCAACCTGAAAGAGTACCTGAGGGTCCATGTATAACTGTCATAATATATTCCTATTATAGAAATATTACTTTCCATATTTCACAAATTAAATGTTTTTTGTAAAGGTTTTCAGGCAAACATAACACCTTGTCTGATGTGTACATTCTTGGTAACATTGAGAACATTCTAATTATTAAACATTTATACACTGAATAACTGCATGTCTTAGGTGCACGCTATAATTGTAACAAGACATAGATATTTCCACAGACTAATATGTTAAATCACCATTGCAATTCTGGATAATGGTACCAAACATTAACCATTGTGTTGAAGTGGGGGGTGGGGTTTCTCAGCCATAGATTAGTGTAATTTTCACATATTTTTAAAAAATGGAAAATTTCCTGTTACTCACCAAATGCACGGTCCTCTAGGGGGCAGTGGTGAGGCATTTTTCTGTGTGGTAAGCAGGGTTCATTTGATCCGCAGTTTCCGACCATGACCTCCCACTTTTCCCCCTAGCAGCGTGGATCTTAACCACAGGATCAACCTGAAAACATCCACAACTTATACTTTATTGCAGTGGGCCCCTCTGTGCCTAAAGATGGACATATGGTGGAATTACTCCAACCACAATATTCTCCACAAACAAATATATGCAATTTGTTCAATGTCATTATCTTCCACCCACTTAAAGCAATAAAATAACACTGCTGCCATTATAAGGGCTATTCTATTATTAGTATTATCCATGGCTCTTGGCTGCAATGTAGCTTCACTGAATTAATCATTTGTTTACAACTCTGACTTTCTGTTTTGGGTATCGCGGAAATGCCCCCAGGAAACAGGATGCATGACGTTTTCCAGCATAAAGTATGCCGTATACTTTACTATAGCCCCTACTGATAAACGCACATGTTCTTAGCGTTCATGCACACACGCATGTGTTCCCGCACGCACACACAGGCATATTTCCTTGAGCTTTTTTTTCTTTTTAGCATTCAATTACATGCAGTAGGTGCAAAATAAGTAAGATGACATCATAGAACACATAAATATGAATGGAAGTTTACTCGAACTATTCCAATTTAATAGAAAACAGAAACGCATCACTTCACTTCCAAGTTTTACGAGCCCAGTTTAAGCCAGAGTAAATAGGCTACTTTGGTTTCATTTTCTTGTATACTGTTTGCTTCTAAAACACTAACTTGTTTCTTATCATCCAAGACTTTATTTTACATTTTCATCAACAAATTTTCATTTTAAGAGAACAAAGTACATTTGCACCATTAATATTTTGTTTGTGGACTTCTGAAACTAATTTAAAGTAACTTCATACTCATTTAGAGTATTTTGATATAAACTTTTGATATAAAATGTGCAAAATAAAATAATCAAGGCAATATGCCGCATTAGCTCGTGAAAATCCCTGCAGGTAAAATTTATGGTACAGCCATCAAACTGTCATCGGAGATTTTTCCGTTTTCCTTCTTCAAAAAATCTTAACAAGAAAGAAAGCTTGTTTTTGTCAGTTCTCAATATGCTGTCAAGGCAAATAATTGGCACCTCCTTACACAATGCATTCTCATTGGTTGATGAGAGAAGACAGATGAACTTGAGCACCATACTTACCATACCCACAGTTATCTGGAAGGTCAGAGGTAGGCCACAGGCATTTTGCCGATATCTAATGCGAAATGTGATTACCGTAACACATTTCCATTCGATTTTGCTAAATATATAAGATGTGTCTGGGTAATTCATAGGGACATACTATACTACAATTTACTTTAAATTGTACAAAATATTTTCAAAGAACGAGCCAGTGACAGAATAGAGTTTGGGATTAATCACATTTCTCAACAGAACTATGAAAACAAACTAGGCCAGTATTAGAATACTATACAAACGGTATGTGTATTTTTTTAAGAGTGTGACTAATTAATTGTTTTTAAAAATGAAAACGAGTAAGTGCCATGTGAAATTCTGAAAAACTGTAAAATGTTTTATCCTTCATCAGAGTTGAATTAACGCTGAAAACCTTGCCTCGTACGGTCTGCCATTTAAGCGCTAGCCGTACATGGCGTGGCGGGGAGCTCGTCACTGGTGAAATATGCAGCATGGCAGCGGGCTTTAAAAGCTGCGCGCATTAATAATGGAAAACGCTTCGGGCGGCAAGCGCGTAAAACCCACCTCGTTTCCTGTGCCGTCTTCTCGCAAGAGCACACAGACCCGCATTCATTAGCCCTTTTTTTTTTTATCTCTCCAACATATTTCACACATCACTTTGTTTGTCTTTGAAGAGAGAATCGTCCTCTCGGGGACTGCACTAAAAGAACAAGTGCGGCAATTTATTGGTATTGCTTCTCCTGGCTGCAGTTTAGATACATGCTTACTGAAAATTTTGATTAATAGTGAACTAGACGGCAGAATAGGCACTATTCATGCGGTTACAATGATGGGCGGAACAGTGTAATGCGAACAGGACATTGCTCTGTCCTTGCACCTTTGGGGATCGTCCTTTAAACGCTCCCATAAATATCATACGGAATCACATAAAGCGAATCCATAGGCCCCCACATGCATGATTCCAAGCATACTGTATGCTTTTCCAGACCAGCATACTCTTTCCATGGATATATCTGTTCTACACACCAAATATCCAATTGCATGGCTTGGTTGTAAGTCACATTTGCTAGTGATGTTTATCAAACACAGGAGGAAAGTCCAGGGGTCAGAAAGCCATGTGTTTCTTCCACCCATTAACTCAGCCAGCTGATTTCACTAATTAACCTCCTGGTTGTAGAATTGTGATAATGAGCAAATCCAGATGATTGGAACAAAATATAGAAGAGAACTTTTACTCTCTGAACCTAGATTTTCCACCTCTGCTATCAAGGTATAAAACATTTAATCAGCAAGTCTAGTTCAGATGAGCCCATCGGGCTGACACCTTATGATTTATTCTTTTTTTTGTGTGTCGTGCAACATCAGGGAGTGTTCTCTGTTATTTCACACACACACCCACACACACGCTCTAATACTTCAACACGAGAGATGTTTACAGCAATGGAAATAGGAGATGGGAAAATATTTATATTTTGGAAAACAGAAGGAATAGATTTCATAGCAAAAGTGAAAATTGCGTTAGAAGATGAAAGGTGACCTATAACATGTATGTATGTTCATAATGCTTGTGCCAATTATTCTTGACACGGCATTCACAATTTGTAATGCCACTGTCAAGAAAACAGGTTTTCTTTTATTTTAGTCAGTCCTTGAAATTTAGTGTTAAATAAACATCTTTATAATCATAAACATTTTCTCATCAGATACAAAAACATCAAAGTGAATGAAGGAAAGGCATCTATATGCCATAACTCCTTATAAATGGTTGATACATTTGAAGAGCAAAGGATAAAAAAAACAGACGTGGTTCACTTTTCCCACAAACTGCAGACTTTAAACAGAACTGAATATACAGTATATACAGTACATACTGTATGATTAGCTCTGACCAGTACACCTCACCATTTCCCATGTACCTTACCTTCCCATGTTTCAGTGTTGTGTTGCATCATTTCATGGTTGTCATGGCAATGTCTTGACACATTCTAAAACCATTGCAAGGTAGGAAGTAATTTTACACCACACTTAGCCAACACTGTAAACACTCAGTATGTATAGTACAGACAGAAGGAATGTATCTATAAGGATTATCAGACTTTGCTAGATATTACTCAAAGATTACAATTTCAAATACCATGGCAACATATTTTAAAGTAATTATTATCTGTCATCAGAATGATGACTACTATTTACAGATGATTCCAACTTTACAAAAGAAAGCAATTACCTGCCTTTCTCAAACAATTAGCAGTAATGTCAACAGGATTTTAAAAGCATAACAGTTTCAAAGTGAGAATTAACCCCAAATCATCCTCTACTCCCAAACAAAATAAGAAAATTAAACATTTAAACAAAATTAGATAACAAGAAATAATTACGTTAAATCAAATTTATACTAGGGAGAAAGACGTGAAATGTTTCTATCACATAGCAATCACAGGCATCAAGTGGACATTAAAAGCTAAAATATGCTATGAATTACCAAATTACAAAGTACAGAGGACCAGTAATGCCAGTTCAGGAAAAACGCCAAAGCCAGAGGGACTGCACTGTCCCAAGTCTGAAAAACAAAGAACTAACACGCTTTCTAAGTGCCGACTCGTTCAAATGTCTTCAAATATCTCAGCTTCAGGTAATGAGATTGTGATCAAAACCAGTTTGGTTCCAATTGTTCATTCTGATGTTAAGGTGCAGAATTCCGTTTTTTTTTCTCCCTGTGTTCTCTTGTTTATATTTTCAGAACCTTTCAACCTTACCTTCCGGACAGAACCCTTGAAGTGCCAGAGAAGAATGTGGAACGCCGTTGCCGCTCGACAGTGAGAGACGCGCCAAATAATTTGGACAGGCAGAGCTCGGGATGACGGGCCGACGAGTGATGACATCACCCCCAGACGGAAGAGCGACACTGGGAAGTATGTAGAAAAGAGAAGGAAAATAAAAAAAGAATAGACGCTCTCAAATTGAGCCCGGCAGATTGGGTTACCGTTTCCACCCCGCCTCTAGTAAAACTCTTTTCAGTTATTCAAAGAAAACCAGTCTCTCCACTCACTGAAATATTTTTTTGTCAACAACGTTTTATTGAATATATTGGTAACACTGGGGTCATAATACAATGGCTTCCCAATGTCTTCAATGACACTGTCCATGCCTAAATAGTTTTACCCTTAGCTCCCTGTAAACTAGCTGAGGATTGTTGATGAGTAGCAATACGTTTCATATTAGACACCCAGGTAGACATGAGTGGTAGGTTAGGAATAGACCATTGCTGAAGTAGGCCTATTGTCTTCTTTGCTGCAGTAAATGCAGCCAAAAGAAGTCGGCATTGAAAAACACAGAACTGCAGTGAGGAGCCATCATTCAAGAGAAAGAGGTTGGGCAACACTGTAACATGAACAATTAGGGTATTGGATAATTCAGTGGCAATACCAGACCAAAAACAAACGATTTTATGTCATTTCCAGAGCATATTTAAAACAGTACCAACAGTTCTAGATTTACATATATGACAATAAGGGTTTCAATGGAGTAGTATAGACCCTATGTATGAGTTAATAGTGGTTGAGTTGGTGTGCCAAATTCATGGAAGAAAAAAGAATATTGCCCCACTTTCCCCTTTCCCATACCAGTGCAACAACCCGAGCTGGAGCTCCCCTTCCCACACTGCCCGAACAGAAGGCTGTCAGGCCGTCTGTGAAACAAATCTGTTATACAGATTAGATACCAACCCTCGACCCACTGACAAATATCATACCAAAGGGTGACTGGGTAAGGGAGTACTAAACGGAATTTTACAGGCATGAAAACCAGAACAAATTAGTAAATAAAAATAATAGATATCAGCAGGAAGAAAGAAGGCCGTCTGTAACTCTTGGAGAGGACGCAGTCCAGTATTTTCAGAGGTCTCCCAGAGTGTGTATCCCCCTGGAGGACCACTGAGAATGCCTGGGCACCCAGGAAAAGAGCCAGATTATGCCAAGCAGGAGATGAGGTGGAATATGGAGGGATTGTAATAAAATTCTGCGCAACGCTGCAGGAGAGGGACTGACAATCGGGTTGAATCTAATAGGGGGGGATCTAAATTTGTGTAGATGAAACCGGTATGTATACCAAAATATTACAGCACCGCAACTTGTCTTGTATATGGCCCCATTATACTGGCACATCCAACCCAAAGGCAACCATTAATCTCAATCCATATAGGGGAATTCTGATGAGTTTCTTTTACATTGTCATTATGCATTTAATTGATAAATTAAGGAGGATTTATCTGTATTTAAATAGTTTTCATTATAATTGGCTAGTATAAGCAACGGCAAATTTATGTACAGTGAATTTATCATTGACTGACAATCTGTGGTCCAGTTGTCACTTCAACTTTCAGGTGAAATCCAATATACCTATCTACCCTACTTTACAAAGAGGTATGCGAGTATGACTCGCTCTTCATAGCTCTTCATAGGTGTGCTCACAGCACATGATCTTCTGCTAAAATGAAGTGCACTGTTTTAATAACACATATATTGATAAATCTGATTTTCCATAGATTTTTCACAAAATGTTGTGACTGCATTTGTAAGCAGGCCACTGAAAGACGACAGTAAGTATGCTCAGAATACATTTCACAAAGCAAACACATTCTGTTTTGAGGTAAATGTTCCCTTATACAGGTTATTTCAGGATTTCCCTGAGACCAAGGCCTGTATTCAGTCAACATTTGTCCTTAACTTGCAAGTAAATGCAACAATGACACTTTTTCTTCACAATTTGGCTAGCTAGTGTTAGCGATTGCCACACCGTTTCTGTGATGAGTAAATATAATTTTTTCAACAGTTAGTCAAAGTTAAGGACAATTGTTGATTGAATACCGGCCATAGGCCATAGTATTATACTTCTCTGTGGAGCATACACACATCAGCTCTATACTCTGGCTGTACTGGGACCTGGGCTTCACACTATTGATTTCCGACTATCGCCGTAAAGTAATAAACCAAAGAGCTACGACAAGACAAGCAAGCTGCGCTCGGGCCATCTCCCCAGGTCCTCGTCCTCTTGGATCGACTAGCCTGGCTTCCATTAGCATCTGTGAGGTCATTCCTGGGAAGCCACGGCGTTGAAAGCGGAGGCTTTGCTGTTGGCCCACCTCTAAGTCCGCGCCTCTGGGTTTAAAAATTTTTTTTTTTTACGAGACCTGGCATCCAAAATGCACGCCAGGGTTCCATAACTGCTGCAGTTTCCAGGAGCGAATAAGTCTTAAGAGCTGGTAAGTGAAGAGACAGGAGTACTGGTGGGGTGGGGTTGGGGGTACGGCTAGTAGGGAGTTTATTTACCACAAGCAGTGCTGTCTGAGTAACCTTGTGTTTCTAAATGCAAACCTTTCATGCCCCAGATTTAATGGCCCAATAAAGACAGAGTCCCGCCAGCTCGGCCCTCCGCTAATGAATTTGTTTTCCGATGGGATCTCGAGAAGTCTCTGGAAACAGAACAACAGGCCGCCCAAGGACTTGTTTTCTCTTCCATGGACAATAATAAATCCAAAACTCTCGCCCCCCCCCCCCCCCCCCCACACTTCCTCGAATGTTTTCCCGACTACAGAAACTCTGTTCTCGTCAATTCATACGCAAACATTAGCCAAGGAAGGTTGTGCGCACAGAAGAAATTGTATTTTGGAAAATTAAACTTTATGACTCAAAACACAAGACCTCCTATTGTGAGCTGTGAAACAGGAGAATAATGCAAAATTGCTGATAGATATGCAGGGTGAGGGTGGTGGTAGGACATGAGGGTTAGCCAGTTAGCAAACATTTTTTAGCTGTATTCCCCCCCTCCCTCCTCCCCCCCTCTCCCATATCCACATTGAGAGTGGGGCTCAGACTGTACCAGTTTGGCTCTTCCACCATGTGAGGTCTCTCAAGTGTACATGGGCCTGCTTGCTATTGTCTGGGGAGGCACGGCTATGAAAGATGAACATGCAGATTATGGGGTGGTCTACTGCGTGTGTGTGAGTATGTGTGGGGGGGTGGTCTGGCGAGCGGCGGGGGGGTGGGGGATGTCAGAGCAGGGGTGAAGCCGAGCTTGGCATAGCCATTTCACTTGCATGTGCTGACTCGAACTGCTGAACTTGAACATGATACTGTATACAAGCCCATCTGTGGCAAAAAGGGGACTTTGAAATCAAGTTAAAAAAAAATGCTTGGAGGCAGTGTGGGGGGGAGGGGGGTCTTGAGGGGACCAGAGAGGGTTTATCTGGAGGTCGAGCAGTTGGCAGAGTGGAAAGTGTCACCGGGCAAAGAGACTGAGCAGCTGTCGGGCACTTGTTCAAAGCCAGAAGCCAGATATGACTTTCAGCCCTGTCCTAGGATCACTCATTGTAGTCATTTAGGTGCAAAACAAAGCACCAAAAAAAAAAAAAAAAAAATCAAAATAAAACACCCGAGGCATTTGACAGCTGTGGGCTAAGCTTGACCCCTGGTTCACCCCACAGGCTGTCCTGCCAGTGGAAGGCCGTCCCACCTTCAGAAGCTCCCCTGATTTGGCAATGACCATGTTAGGCAGCCAACATGGTCCACAACAGTCCATAACAGGGTCTGTGAAGGGACCTGTAATTGAGATTGTCTCTACGCTGTCTTCCTGCTGCTTCCTGATCCCTATCCGAGGATCACAGCGGGGGTAAATTGTGGCCTGTGTACTGCAGGGTCATGTGACCACCACCCCCCCAACTCCCACCCACCGTAGCAACCTCTATGATTTTGTGCTTGGTGACAGCGCTGCCCCCCTCCCCCGCAGCCATCAAATTAAACCGAAATCCTCAGCGTTCATGAGCACGAATGGGAAGCAGATCACAATTATTGGAGCAGTTATCGGATCACTCACGCTAATAACAATAATCAGGACCATTGTTGCTGCTTGGAAATTGTTGCCTCTTGGGACAGCTGGGATTCTGGGTGATATCAATACGTCGCACTTCCTCTTGTTTGCATCCTGCAATTAAGCTTCATCAAACACCTCAGATGCAAAGGCCTGTACCTAGATAGCAATGAACAGCAGATCTCCCTCTCTCTCAGTCTCCCTTTCTCTCTACCTCTCCCGTTACTCTGTCCCCTTCTGTCTTTTTGACGCTCTCTCCAGTTTCCCAAAGCTGCCCCCCCCCCCCATAATTGCCCTGTTTGGAAGGCGCTGCATTGCCTGTCCAAATTGAGCTCCCATTATTCTAATCTTGAAGATGTGAAATTGCCTATAATTTGCAGAGATGCCTTTCCACTCCATTCAATAACACTTCTCTTCCTCTGCACCTCAAGTAAACAAGGCCTATAATCACTGCCAAGCCGGCATGCGAAGAGGGTATATAAAGGAGGGTGATGGTTGCTGAATTAATCAACCCTGTGTCCCTTTATCTGGGAATTTACGCGGCAGCAGCGGCGGCGGCGGCGGTGGCTCTCCTCCGTCTTGCCCTCGCGCAGAGTCATGAGGCCCCAACTTCCTCCTTCCTTTGGCCGCTAAGTCCCCCCGCAGCGGTAAGTAGGCTACATGCGCGTCCGTGACAACATTCACGCTCCGGATATTCCGGAGGCGCTTTGACCTGATGATCTCCGCTCGTTGGCACGCATCTCGGAGTTTGGCTACGCAATGGCGATCGCTGGGTTTGCATTCGACGCAGGCTGGGGGTGGGGGGAGGGGGGATCACAGGCCTGTCTGCTAGGCCAGATGGATAATGACTGGCAGCGAGACAAGACCTCTATGGAGCATCAGAAATTAGATCATTAAAATCTCACATAAAATCGTACAGGGTGATAGTGTTTATCAAAGGGCTACAAAAAAGGTGAACATTAACACGACCATGAGAGCAGTCCGGGGTTGGCAAGGCAACTAAAGCCTGCTAACAGCACACCAGTCATAGTGGAATCTATGCAAAAAGATCATAGCATAAGTGTAGGTATCCATTCAAGTTTAAGGCTAGGGTTGATCTCTTGCCCTGAAAGGCAAAGAAAACCTTCAAAATGTGTTCAGAGATTGGTACTGAAATGCAGAAAAGCTCTATGGGTGATTGTTCTGTATGGTGGTTACAGACACTTACAGGGCTTGTAACTTAAAGATCTTAGATGAGGTACTACCAGCCATATAAATGGATAATAGTGCAAAGGCAGGCTGTGCAAGTTGTGTACAGGGTCATGGCATCTGTAAATCAAGTGAATGCTGTATTTTTCATATAGTAAAAGGCCAGCCAGATTGCCTCCCTTCACCACACCCCCACATTGCCTATTTCTGTTTTGAAAAGGATAAGAGTTAAAAAAAAAAAAAACAGGGTAGAATTTCTGCTGGAGTGGGTTTTTAATGATCTTCCATAGGAGCCAGGAGTAAGACCCACCACCCTTAAATGTACCTGAGCAGTCAAATCGCCCAGCACTCATTTTCACTTGCTAAAATATTGCTGTCACTGGGTCGAAGAAATCTCGCCACGACGTAGCGCTGATGTCAAGACCAAAAACAATTACTTACGTTATCGAGGTATAGGACACTTTAAACTTGGACTTCAGATACCGAATTGCATTCTAAAGAGCGTGTATTAACGCTAGGGCAAAAAAGATTGCATGTTCCAAACGTTTGAGGTGGGTGCCCTTGCTGTGGGGGTGGGGTGTAAACTCCCTCAGGGGAGATAAACGGGGTGTGGCTTTAAAGGACCTGACAGAACTACAGGACGGGGGGGGGGGGGGGGGGGGGGGGGGGTAGTCCTTAGAGGACTATCTCAATGTCATTGGCTCCATGCGAGCCAATCAGTGACTGCATTCAGTCCCTCTGGACAGTAAACATGTCATTTTGAGCCATAGTACAGGTATCTGTTATTACTAATTAATTAGGCTGGGATTAATCAACATCTGTCCTTAACACTGACAAACAATCACAAGCAATATTCCTTCTCAGGCTCATTTTGGCGAGATCAGCTGTCACTAAAACTAGCTCACCAAACCAAGTTTGTGAAGAAAAAATGCTAACGCTTGTGTTTACTTGCAAGTCATGGCTAAGGACAAATGTTGATTTAATGCAGCCCACAATTTTTTCTGAAATGTATTATTACAGTCAGTGTTACTATTATGATGGCTGATCATAATACTGTCTTGGTCCGTGGGAACAGGCTGATAGGTTTGCTCAATAACGAAAGTTGCACTTAAAATTTCAAGCAGAATAAATATTAGGAAGTATTAGAATACTAAAAGACATTTAAAATGAATCATTAGCAATAATGTCCCGTAGTCTTTTGAAATAAACCTGCATCAAAATAGCTTTGAAATCATATTATTAATACGGACACTCCCTCCTCTTTATTCTGTGTGCGAAGAAAGACAAAATAATGTCAGAATCCAAGAATCACACGACAACGATTAACGAACTTTGTAAAATGTTAAGTGCACCACTCCACAATTCCATCAGTTCAGCAAGAGTTTGTCGGTTGGAAAATGTCAGACAACTAACTGAAGCCGTTAACAGTGATGCCATAAAGGTAGAAAAAAGAATGCCAACGGCACAACACAAGCGGCTGATTATCAAATTCAGACAAATAGAATACGATCAGTCTATATGTCATTATATACATAGCATTAAAACGATATTCATCATATTACAATATGATAATACAATCAGATGACACATGCATACACAATTAATATGGGCTAAAATATGATACTTTTGTATAAGCAAGACATTACGAGTATACACACTGAAATAAAAATTGTTCACTGCGGTAATAGGTGTATTGTTTTTTTTTTTTTACAATTTTGTATAATACATTTTGTACTGACGACATTTTTACAGTACCCAGTAAATCACAACGTGAAATATAGACTATTCGAGTGGGTATCTGAAACGAATATTTATGTTTAATAAACAACTTGTCTGAAACATACCCACATCTTATTGAGCGCGCAGAAGGTGCAGGAAAATGGTTCCCAGATCCAAATGAGCTGCAATCAACAATTATCCCACACGGTGAAAGAACCACTATTAGAATATACGCCAGTATCAAGCGTCCGTGATTAAATGTTATGGAAATACTTTGCTTTCTCCTTTATGGTGAAACGTGTATTTAGACAATAGCCCAGTGATTTTCGATTTTCACCGCTTTTTTAAAGTGTTTTTTTTTTTTTTTAGGAATCACTTCAAAATGTTCGCATTTTACCTTCCCAACTGGTGTGTTTGAGGACACCCCCCCACCAAAAAAAAAGACGAAATGCAAAACGTAAAAGCAATATAAACCTCCGGGGCGAAAATCATCTCTATACATTCCAACGCTTAAATCTCAATGACAAACCTCTCTTTCGGTCGTTTGTACTCATAAAAATCTCAGTATTTTAATTTGTAATCCACAACTATTGGCTACATTTAAAATAAAGAGCTACAAGCTTACTGTTGGCAGCTGCATATGCACCAACCATCTTAAATAATATACCGTTTTCACATCGTTTTCTCCCTCTTTTTTTCGCCTTGCTTCTGCGTTACACCTGCGAGTAATTTGGTGTAATAATGACCTTTCTATTAGTCGGCTCGACCCATACCAACAGAGGATGGTCCATGTGCTCTCTTCTTCCCGAAGCCAACAAGCCTGTCCCAGTGATTTTTTTCATATTAAGAAAGACATTCTGTGGGCTGTAAATTGCTTGTAATTATCCTGTTGGAATGAAAGCTTTATTTAACAAGCTATACGCCAAATTACCTTAATTTGCAGGGCCATTTTATAAAAGCATTTGGAATTCTTAAAATAGCGTCCGTTTTGCTTGTTCAGATGTTTAGGAGGTAAAATATTTGACCCGATACCCATTGGTTCAGCTTCGGATCCCTTTCCATCGCGCCCGAGGTTCGAAGAACGATTTCATCCCCGAACTCCTCGTCGCTGTTCTACGCATCGCGAAATTGTACAGATGTAAGTAAAGACAACTGCTAAATCATAATCAGGAGGTTGATAGTGGTGATAACATAAGCATTACATTTTTGTTTTGTGAATTCTGTAAAAAAAATCAGATCTTTTAATTTCACACAATTTGAGGCATGCATTGATATATGCAAACGACGTGTGTATTAATGTTATTCTACTACTACGACTACTCAACTCTAACAGAGTGCATATAGGTCCAACAGTGACTCAACAATTATTTTAACACAACATTATACTGTGTACTACTACTACGCCTACTAGCCTATTACAAGAGACACCTTCATATAATTGACTAAATAACTGAAGGAAATACTTTATCATTAATGAACTATTACTTACATTCTGAAACGTGAAAAAGGAGCAATATTTCTGAATTAATTTGAAGTGGTATTATATCGAATAATTGTATTTTATAAAAACGATAACAACGAAATTCTTATTCTTATTATTGTTGCATAGGAACTGGATAGCTGATAAAACTAATATATTAACAAGAAACATTGAATCATTATTATTGAGACATGCTATTACTGAGGGTAAAATGATAAATACGCGAACAAGACTAAATTCAAACGGTAGACTGATATTTCATTATTTTATATTTCCAAGGGCATACTGAAAACCCCAGCCGCCCAATTCAACGTAAAACCTTTAAACATTTAACATTAAAACAATATACTGCAAAATGAATACAAGGAACAGACCACGATGAAATGCTGTTGTAATAATATTGTTCTAGACTTAGTTTATAAATGAAAAATGAATGAATAAACAAGAAGCAGACTAAAATACACAAATGTATCCCATACAGATAAATAGGACATCTCCGGTTAATTACACAGCGGAAACAACAGATTTGGGACAGATATTACGGCTAAATGCACGCATTTGGATGCGTCTCTTCTTGGCAGAGAATTGATGCCATTTCTAAACAACGTAGACCGCATCTATTAAGACAATTTTCTGAATTCATCTCAAATGGTGAAGACAAATCCTTCAATAACAGTAAGTACCCTAATATGTGTGGTTCAACAGAAACAAATGACTGATCAAAAGAAATGAGTTTCAAACTAATCCAAAAACTGAGGCAGACATTTTCATTGCTTTTGTTCTGAAATGGACCGGTATAACAACGGAATGGTTCTATTTTGTTGAAGTTAAGTTAAACGCATTGTCAGTCAGCTTCGGTGGCTTATTTCTGGGAGGATGAACTCAATTTTTCTATGTTTCATAAAAATCAGTAGGCCGAATACCTGAATAATATGAATGTCTATCGAACATTTCACAGATGAGATTACACTCGTAGTCTGTACTTCGAATTTGTTCTCTTTCTGAAAGCCAAGCTCGCCTAAGCCATCCAGAGGGTCTATCGTGCTTGAAATGAATACATTAAGATAAACAAAAATTACAATATATGTTTTAAATATTTTAAGTAAACCACCCGAATTGACTACACAGTGTAGGCCTGTTGTCAGCATGAAAAATAAGGGTGCGTCAACATCAGACAATGATCAGCTGAACAAATAGTAGTCTAATGTGCTCAAATGCAGGTATTCGTGGAAGTCAAACACATGTGGAATTCAACAAGAATTCTAAGTGCAGGCCAATAGGTCTGTGGCATAAGATTACTTACATCTTAAAAATTGACATTTAGTTAAAGATAAAATGAGTATCTCGATATCATGCTGAAGACATTTCGGTTCTGTTTTATGTTTGTGTTAGGCGTTTAGATCTCGTATGTCGATGCATTTGTAATCCATCTTCTAACATGTTAAACTTCTTAAGCAATGTCAATGGTGTTTATTAGGCCTACATTAAGTTAAAATACATCCAAATGTACGCCTACAGAAAATATCATAGGTATTATTATTATTATTATTATTATTATTATTATTATTATTATCACGACATAATAATAATAATAATAATAATAATAATAATAATAAGTATTATTATTATTATAAACATTTTGTCCTTCAAATTAAATGAAAATTGTTTGCTGAATTAAGCTGGTGTTTAGTATTGGACATTCACCAAACTGAACCTATGGATCAACCCAGGTCAACAAGCTGAAAAACAGCTTAGTCCCTAAGGGGGCTATTTTCATAAGCCTATTTGTCTCCATTCAACATGCATATAAATAAACAAAGAATTAGGAAAAGTAGTCAACCCAACAGGTATCTTGGGAAAGCCCGTATTTCCGATCCTTTTATTTATCTGCTCAAAAACCGGAAGCAACCAGGCTACAGAAAGCAGACTTACGCTTGCTTTAGGTCGGCTTAACCCTGCCACCAAACAGTATTTTAAAAGTGTCTGTATATGTTGAGGAATTGTTTGACAGTGTCAGTAGAAATGCTAAATTCGCTGGATTTTACAAAGCAATTCAAATTAATTTACCAAAATTGCTTTGGGTAGGCCCTCCCAGTTTTAAGCATCGAATAAAAACAATATTCAGGAATAAGTACGAATTTAATATATTGGAGAAAAAAACACAGTTTTTGTAAACTCTGATTGATTTGCTGCATAGTCCGTACGGTTTGAAGCAAGTTAAATTTCGTTGTAAGGTTCCCTTCGTAGGCCTACTGCAAGAAATTAAGCTGACACCACTGGATCCGTTGAGGTTGATGATTTATTAGAAACAGCCTGAAATTACAGATATGAATCCTCAGAATAGTTAGGCCGAGTATTTCTTTGTTTCCAAATATGCATTCAACTCTCAAACTTCCAAAAACAATAAGGCCTATAAACTCCAAACGAACAGTTGTCATTCAAAAACGAAAACAGTCCAGTTTTAGTTACAAGTCCACATAAAAGGTATGTCATTCATTATAAGAAAAAAAAAGATTAATATGTAGGCTATATACAGATATCTAAAAAAGTTCTTAGGATAAGGCAGACGAATCACACATTCAGGAATATTGATTATAATCCAACGTCGCGCGATGGAATTTGGTAGTTTTATAACCGAGATGATCCATCACATCATCTGTGGTCTCGGCATAGAGTCCTGATGATGAGCGGGGTACCAGTGTCCGAAATTGTTCATGTAGCCGCTTGCGTGCATAGGTGCCCCTTTGCTCGCCATGGACACGTCCCACAGTTGAGGCAGTCCCGGCGAGCAAGGCGAGATGGACGAAGTGGAGTTTAGGTGCTCTCCTTCCGGTCCGCTTGAGCCGTGTTTCATGATTTTCTTGTACTTGGAGCGTTTGTTTTGAAACCATATCTTGACCTTGAAAAGAGAAGGGTAAAATGTGAAATTAACCGTTAATGAATGGTGACGGGTACCACTATCCCTATTAATACTATTAATGGTGACGACGAAGATGATGGCAACAGGAACAAAACAGTCATTTTAGAACTGGCATGCATCTTGACGGTACACTACGTTCATTGTTATTTCTGTCAATTAACTTCGATATTTAATTCTATTTGAATTTTAGAACATTTCTTCACAATTCCCCACTAATGATATAGCAAATATATGAAATACATGGAGCAATGCACGCTGGAGTTACAATAATTTTGATGGGGACGTGCGACCGCATTGTGGGTGTCGCTTGATTATAAGCATGGGTATTATTCTTCTCCGCTTTTTCCACGTGGGCAATGAAAAAAAAAAAGTTTAGACTATGACCAAAAACTAAAATAGCCCACCGCGGAAAAAGTTAAATGAGACTCAATGCCCCCGCAGAATGTGGTGTAAACAAGACGACAGACCAAATGCCTTACGACTTGGGTTTATTTATGATCCTTTTCCCATTAAAAGAATAATGAAAATGAAATTATAAATTGGTTTGTTACAAAGATGGCACAAGATTAATATACCCACAGTGCAGCCAGTATTATAAAATAGTCCCCAAGTAATTCCAATGTTTTGTGAAGCGCAAAATGTGGGTGGTAAGTTATAAAAATATTTTTAAACATTTTCACGCAGAGGCAGGTCTGATACTGATAACTAGTGTTCCCACAAAACCACATTTTCTAGAAGCATTATTATTATTATTTTTAATAATAATAATAATAATAACAATAATAATAATAATAAAATAATAATATTATTATTATTATTATTATTATTATTATTATTATTATTAAGTTTCCAATTATCAAGGCATTCATTCATTTTTCATAAAGGATGGTCTATTCTTATTTGAGACTTAAGTTCTTCAAGAATCCCATCCAAGTCCTTCTGGTGCTCCACAAAACTAAATGTTCTGTGAGACTGTTTTGGACACGGTGCATTGTCTATTTGCAGGTATTCATAACCAGGGAATCTCTCTTTTGACTGTTGAATGCTAAAGACTATGGGCAGCAACCTGTTAACAGCCTTTCAATCCAAAAGTACTAGCTAAAGCATAGTTACCTCGTACACATATATACACATAGTTAATTTGCAATAAAAACATCTCTGAGCATTATTATGACTTTATTTTCAATTTTTGGCATGTGCAATAAACATTAGTTAAGAGCCAAAAATATACTAATCCATGCAAGCAACTGAATTCACAAAATTCTTTAAAAAAGTTAAAGTAACTCATTTACACTTGGCAAAAACAGGCTTGCTTGCCAAATGTGAATGTCAAAGTAAAGACCATAGCGAGAGCAATGAGGTTTCCATCCATAAAAACAGGTTCAAACTCTCCACAGAAACCTTTCAAAGGGGGGGACGTTCTGAAGACGGTGTGAAGCGGTGGGTTTGATCCTGTCTGTTTCAGGCACCCAAGCGATCCCATGTGCCCGAGGAACCCGCGGACGGGTTCCTTCCCCCAATTAAAGGACACGTGCGGGGGCCAAAACCGTCTCCAGCACACAACTGTTTATGCTCACAGATCAAATGCCTGGAAGACATTCACAGCGTTGTTTACTTCTGAGCCATTTTCCTATTATTATAACCGAGAGCCAGTGCTTTTCCCCAGCGCAAAATGGAATAATACAATAAAAGCATTGCCGTGCACATAATAAAAAGCGCTCCGCAGTGACAGAGAATAAGTCTCCTGAGGTCCTGTAAAATTAAGTCACATTTTTATGTTGTTGTTCATTATGTATATTTGAAATGTCAATCAAGCACATGTAAGTATTCCATAATTGTTGGTTTGGATTGCAGGGGCAACACAGAGTGGTGACAAGGCCTTGGTCTGAAATGTGTGGTAATTGGGCCTTGCAAAAATACTCCAGGCCCAATTCTGCCATACAGGCTTCCTACGAAAGGCAAGCTCTTTTTTTGTCTGCATTAGCAGTCTGCTACCTTCTCCGGGGGGAGAAGGTAGCAGACTGCTAATGCAGACAAAAAATACACAATACTGGAATGAACACAGCAATGAACAATAAAGCATGCATGCATCAAGCACTATGTAAATATGTACAGATCGACTTTACTATGAATATTCAGGAAAAAAAGAACTCTGAGCTGTACTTTAACAATGAATATTAATGTACGGTATGACTTGAATGTGTGCAGGTGGTAAATCTGCCTTTTCTTTTTTAATTCAATGCTTTTTTTGGGGGGGGGAGGGGGATAGAGATTAACTAAATTTGGCCAAGGAGCATGTTGCTGGGTATATGGACACAGTGGATGAATTTCTTTGTGAAAATAAAAATGATGTCGAGGGCACTCGGGCTATAATCGGGAAATCAAACAGTGAGCTGGATTTTTGCCTTGGCTAGTTTGTTACTTAATTTCTTTCCATATTTCTTTGTTTGGTCTTCTTAGTGAGTTCCCAAGAAGCTTTTTCCAGAAAGAAATGCATCTATATTCGATACACCGGGAACATTTTCGTTCCGATTAGCAGATCATTTCCGCACGGTACACAATTCTTTTGACATTGTCAGCGCATTTTAGTCCTGTTCATGTTTGGAAACGTCATGCCGACTGACATTAGCTACAGAGAATAAAGGCCAAAAACATGGTGGTTAAAAGGCCTTCCAGGGCATTCAAAGGAATGTCTAAAACACGTATAGCAAAACAGACAGATATCCATGCGCAAGTCAAGACACGATAAACTATTTTAAAATATTATAAATGTGAAAGGCATTACATTTTTGAACATACAATGCAGTGAGACTAACCTTTTACATAAATATCATTCCAAGGACAGCTAATCAAACGGGAATGAATTACTAGCTACCGCCTACCTGGAGTAACCGCGAACTACACTATTATTAAAAATGGCATCAAAAAGTCTGGGTGCATTCTCAGCCAAACCAAAAGACTTAAGGGAGCTCCCTGATCATTATTATTCCTGTGTTTTCTAGAGATTCCTTGCATAGAAATAAAGGGGGCAGCCATTTAAATACATGGTCCCTGCTGTTTAACTCATGAATCAGGAGTGAAGCAGGCACGCAGTAAAACACTGAACCTCTGCTTTTTCAGCACAATGTACACCTGGGCTTGATTCTGAAAAATATACACACACACAATGCCTGAACACTATTCCAGAGATGTCTTAAGTGTACATCACATTAGGAGCCGAGCAACTCAAAATAATCGGGCTACTTGGATTAGTATTCAGAGAAATATGAGATACCATAGATTTTAAATAAAATGTGTGTGAAAGAATATGTAAGGGTGACCGTTTCTTTATGCAACACATGGCAAAAGGAAAAGGTAGAAATTAAACCACACATGTGACTGTTCTGTTGGTTCAATAGTCTAGACTGGCCTGGCTGCGGCTTATAGAAGCAAGGCTGGCTTACGGGAAATTGTCATTACCCCTTATAAAGCTCCTCATCCAAAATACACACACACACACACAGACAAACTAAACATGCACATTTGGTAGGTGGTGACTGCATATGTCTACATTTGAGATCATTTTCTCGTGTGTGTGTGCGCGCGCATACATGTGTTTGTGTTCGTGACTGTAAAACATGTGCATCATTTGTTGACCAAGAGCAGAAGAAAAAATATATTGAACTCTGTCCACCAGCTGCACGACAAAATTCTGAAAGACGGGTTCAAATCTAAAGCATATCACTTACAAAGGTGTTTACAGGGGCAAATCTTACAGGGGCAAGGCCAAAAGCAGAGCCGGGCGGACCCATATGGGTCGCCAGTCACTTAATCGTGCTCAGTTTTTAACATGGCACCAAAAAATACAGCACTGCTGAAAGTGGCCTGCACAGTGTGGAACACAGACACGATCAGGTTCGGCTCATACAAACACTGCCTGTGTTCGGCGTGAACAGGCCTCCCTGCCTTCCAAATGAGTAATTTCAAGATTTTTAGCGTAATTTCTCACATACTTAATCTTGAGGATTAATAAAATCCCTTTCATTGTTTTTGTCCGTTGTACCCTTAAATTGCTACGGTTGAATTAAAACTGGGAAATTGATCAAATGACTGGTTTACACTGCAATGGGAGAGTAAATCATCAACAACCAGAAGCTAAATAAGCTGACAAAATGGCTGAATGCTGCAAATATATTTTTAAAAATAACACTGAAATCAAATGGCAGAGTTAAAAGTAACAAAATAAGAATAGCGACAGCAGGAAGACTCGTAACGCGGTAACAATGTGACAGAAGGGTAACTTAATTAAATTCACCTAAATAATAAACAATAACTGGGAATGACCACAGAATAACAAAAACCTGGAACAATGGTTGTGGGAAACCACTGTGCCGAGCAAGAGGCCTCAAGTTTGAGTCATTTTCAAATCGTATCATTACCTCGGACTGCAAGCTCTATGCGTGTGAAAATGTTTACATGACTACAGGTCATGCGAACAGTCGAAAAACATTTGCTACTGTTTTAATGTTACTTAGGAGTGATGATTTGTGGGAAAATGAGTCAGCATCTAAATTACAGGTTAGTTCACAATGATGCAGAAGCACTGCCATTGTCTCAGCAGAAAAAAATAGCCTGCACCACCTAGACAGGTTGCATTTTTCATCACAACTGGCACAGAAACGCCTCTCCCCTTGCAGTTATTACCCCACATACGTCGAAGTCCGACTCGCCCAGGCCGCACATTTATCGCAAATGCTATTTTACAAGTTTAAGGAATCTGCACTAAATATAAATTCAGAATTTGCCAGACAATCCCACTGTGGATTTAATATTAAGTATTGTACTTTGTAAAGCAAAGCCTTTATTTGTATCTAATACACAATGTTATATTTGTATACAAGACGCTATAGCAAATCCATGCTGGAATGAGATCACAACAGAAATGTAACCGCTGGATTTTGGATTTTAATTGATTGGGATTATTAACAAAAACGACTGGTAGTGAATTTGTGAAATCGGCTGGTCATTCTCTTCGACTTGACAAGAGAAGCAGGCTTTCTTTTTCACTCTCTAAAGGGTAAAGGTTGTTGAGACCGCACTGCGTCACTATATGCCTCACATACCGTACCATTCCGTGAGTGCCGACTCTGAGAATAGCCTATGAGGGGCACAGAGGAGAACGCCTGCCCCAAAAGCCGAAACACACGGAGGACGTGCGCCTTTCTCAACAGAGCGAGGGCAGGGGAGAGATACACCCTGGATGCACTCAGTCTCATGGCCGTCTCAAGTCGTCTCTCCTTATCTTTGTCCTTCCTGAACCCACAGAAATGCCACTGGTAATAGTAATACGACAATATACCAAAATATATTGAAATGACACAAAATACTCCAACACATCACAATATATGGCTAAATATAATATTATTGTAACTTCAATATGTAATTATATCTTAAATATACATCACATTTCAATACACGCATTACTAGTTAACATGATAATTTACTAAATGTCCACATATTTGCAATATATTGAGGTATATTGCATTCTGCAAGGACAGCGGGACCAATACCGACAAAGCATTTCACCCATACCAGTAACTTTGCGTACAACTGAAAACGCTTTCTGTAGCCTGTTCATATTGTGACAGTACAAGTATGGGCTCTTCTTAAATTAACCACAAATACATGGAGACCGGGCATTAAAATTAGATCTGGAGGAGCTACAGGGCAGGAGAATGTCGCGGCACCCATTTTGCAAATGAAATCAGATCAAGATGGAGGCTCGGTTCCCTTAACTATACCTCTTCCTTTGGACCGTGAATTCTCCTTTGCTGTACCCCCACCACCCCCCCTCCCCACCCCCAACTCTCCTCACTCTGCAAAAAAAGGCCAGCTTGTTTGCTTATGTTTTTATATCTCTGTTAATATGTTAATTTTCAAATGAATCCCTCAAGTGATTTACCATTTCGCCACTACACTACTGAAAGTATTCCCTTGTTAGCCAGGCCATTAATCCTTTGATGGTAGTCTTCAAACAGCTTGAAAAATTATTCTCAGAGGATTGCGGCAAGGAAATTTGTTAACTCAGCTGAATTGTGCTATTTTCTGTGAGTAAAGGTCACAAGCTGAGTGAATGAATTTGGGGAATCTTATAGCACAACTTACAGTATAAAACAAATATAGGTAAGTATAATATACTATATAAATAAAATAAAATATTGCAATTATACAAAAACAAATGTACATAAAATAACCATATTTTTATCTGATTTTTTAAAGCAATTTAATTATTGGTTTTGTTACACCAAAACTTTGTTACAGTTGCAATTGCATACTGTAAAATGTAAAATCTGTTAAATGTGTTCTTCAAAGTTAAAACTCAAGACAAGTTCAAGGAAGAACAAACTGGTCCCTGGACGATTTTAAGAATGTGTGTGGAGTGAAAGGGTCGCTTAAAATTCTGAAACGATATATCCACAACTTCTGTGGGCACTCTTTGGCTGCGGCAAGATGGCCGCCGCTTATCTCCCTCCCACTGCCCTGTGATGCCAAGGAGGTTCTGTATGTTCACAGAGAAGTTGACAAGTTCAGAAAATGTTCAACTGAAAGTCACCTTAACATTTTTTGGGAATCCAGACACTTAAGGAATTCAGGGTAACCATCCATAAGTAGTGCATGTCATGATTAGTAAGTAATTAAAGGAGAGCACAAATGCCACATAATACATTATGTCCTTGGCTGGCTTCGCTGCCAGAGGTGGAATTACACAGTTCCCTTGCAGTGTTGTGCCCATCAAACATCTGCAAAGGTGTGGCATACAATGCCATTCACTTCTCATGGCTGATTCACTCGAACACAAAACCTTTTTACATACATGAACTCTTAAGGAAAACAAAAAACGAACACACAGGTTTGACTCCCTCACCCAATATGTTCTGGGTTATAAATAAACAAAATGTAACATTTCAACCCACGAATAGTCGTTGATCATTCAGCAAACATTATTTTGTTGGTTTCACTCTTTAAAATAATGAAAATTATTGAACTAGTGAAAATAATAATAAATATGAATAAGAATCATGAACGTAAATTCAAATTGTCTGTCTCTTAATCACAATTGTAGCTCATGTGGTTCTGTGAGTGGGAATCCCACTGCTAGTTAATATATGTCATAGAACAGAATTTCAGTGGAGAGTTGTGATGTGAGTTTCACTGAAACAATTCTGTAAGTTTCATTTAATTACCTAGAACTGTCAGACTCCTATTTAATTACTCAGGGCTTACTCTACGGGGGAAGTGAAGTTATATTCAATAAATATATATAAAAAATGTAATACCTCCTACACTTCATAAGTAAA
Source organism: Anguilla anguilla (assembly GCF_013347855.1). NCBI lineage: Eukaryota > Metazoa > Chordata > Actinopteri > Anguilliformes > Anguillidae > Anguilla > Anguilla anguilla. The sequence goes on from NC_049217.1 coordinate 17,768,452, forward strand.
AAAATGTATTACTGCCTACACTGTATTATTACAAAATATACTACCTCCTACACTATGATTAAACTCAAGACACATTCTGATAGAGCTTTTAGCTTGATTTGACATTACACTCATTCTTTATGCATACACACATACTTTCCCTGATCTTGAATATATGAAAGCCTGTTCGGAAAGAGGACCTTGTATTTTTGTCCTTTGCAACTCTATTTTAACGAGTTTCTAAACCATCCAAATAAAGGTTTCCCACTCATTTTAACCTGCGACAACGCACACGACTCCATGAATAGATAGGCTACATTACGACAAGGGTGTCATTTCATATTTAGCCCATTAAATTAGTTAAACGAAATAATTTTAAGTCAAATTCCGAAACACCGTCAAATTCCGTCAGTGTTCCATTGAGACGTGATTTCCTACCAGCTCAACATGATTATCATCAGAATGATCTCTCACACTCAAGTCACTTTCTTTTTTTCCCCTGCATAAATGCACCGCTACCAGACACAGTAATTTGGAAAAGTCAAATCAGACCATAAATCTAAAAAGGAGTAATAGACTTCGTCTCCATACAAACGACCTGAACCCAAAATTCATCCTGCGGCACAAAAACCGCCGCCGAAAACGTGTTCTGCCGTTGTAAGCAACAGAAATTGCGTCAGATACAGGCAGTAAATTTACCTGCGTTTGAGTCAGGCCCAACTTTGCCGCCAAATCCGCGCGCTCGGGCAAGGCGAGGTACTGGGTTTGCTGAAATCTCTGGTTGAGCACCTGCAGCTGTAAACTGGAGTAGATGGTTCTGGGTTTTCGGATCTTCTTCCCTTTGCCGTTTATGCGAATCTCTCCATTTTCTATGACGGTCGGCTTCTCGTGATCTTAACACGGGACCAACAACAAAAAAAAAAAACATTAGAGAAGAAATGGTTAAACCAGGTTTGAGCAAAATCCAATGCAGCCCAGTTCACAGATCTTAGCGGGATCTATTTGCGTTTGTTGCAGAATACATCATTTGTGAGTAAAATGAACTGAACTGTATTGTAGTTAAAGGCTTTCGTCTCACTGTATTTCGCCTGATTCTGGCACTCGACCCCTTGGAGTAGGCCCAGGTCTCAGTATCTCAGTCTAGAAGTGGAAAAAAGCCTAACATAGACTCCTGAATTATCGGGCATTTTAAATGGATGGCTATACCTTTCAAGTCAAATTTACCAAAAGGGGTTTGACAATTCTCACAGATATTTCAGAAATATGCCTACATCGGAGGTTTTCTTTTCTTCTTCTTTTCCATCGTTCTCACAAGCTTGCTGATACGTGCCTGTACATGCATACATATGATTAATAAGGGAATTTAAAAAAAGATCGGCAGATCACTTAGGTTCTCACTCTCTGCTTATTGGCCTAGTCTTTGCCGTTTACCATTTAACATGTTCGTTGATATTTAGCCTAATTTATGCCAGTAGGCCTAATCACAGAAACACGATCACTACATTAAAACGAATTGATTCTCCAGTTAGATTTATGGTGAAGTGAAACTCCCCCTGCTCTGGACACAATAGTAGGCGACAAATTGTGAAAGAGTATTAAAGAGGGAATCATATCCAATAATAATAATAATAATAATAATAATGAGATTTTAAACCATTTGGAGACATAAATGACCAATTATAGGCTACACCAACTATATACGTGAGAACTTCAAACTGGAGGAGAAAAAGTTTATTTCTCGCCGCAAGAGTCCTAAGACACAAATGCCGTTGATCACGATGATGCTCCCATTGCTACTACTGTTACTAACAAGAACAATACTAATAATAATTCGATGTATTAATTTCTGATTTTCCCGATAGCCTACTCTCTATTATTAAAAATCTCAACTGAAAACCCGTCAGTGATTAATCTGAAAGGTAGCCTATCCATGCCTTTGTAAAACTACGATATTAGTCATCGGATATTTATTAAGTCCTGCCATTGAAACACTGAACAAAACGAGATACAAGTAATTACAAAGGCAAATACCACGGAGCTTATGATTAAAGGAAAATGGTTTTCAGATTCCATGTTTCCACAAAGCCTTGTATTTGCGGGAAACCACAGAGTGAATGTTAAGCGTGTCAGTGCTCCTCCTTTTTATTTACCGTGTAATAGTTCTGCATGAAGCATACATCACACTCTTTACACTCCGGCCTGCACCGCCGCCAATGCACTTCATAGACACTAACAGATTGATCACCTACACGTCGACGGATACACGATAGGCCTATTGGATATAGCCATTAAAACAGGCTTATCAAATCGACCTGAAAACCGACCAAGAAAATACAAAAATGATTAATTTGATATTATGTCGATATGTGTTCGGTGTGTGTGTGTGTGTGTGTGTGTGTGTGTGTGTGTGAGAGAGAGAGAGAGAGTGTTAAAGTACGTGTAGCGTATTGATTACTCTGTATTGCTATATTTGGATCAATGACGAATTAGTCCGTGTAAAATCTAAACATGCAGCAGAAGGGTACCAAGACGTTACAGGTAACAGGGGATGCTGCGCATGTAGTTTTACGGTTTGAATCATTACATTTTGTTGTTTTGGAAAATGGTTTAAAAGACAAAGATTAAATGCGTAACAAGTATATTCACAAAAAAGGGCATTCTGAGGAATAAAGGTACAGTTGAGGCAATTTGTTGTTCTTTAGGGAACACATTTTCCCAATGATCTGAGTACTAATAAGTACCTTTTAAAATAAAAAAAGGTATTTGAATGATGTGTTTCTGGATAGGGTACAAGTTTATGTCCCTATAGGGTAGCACCCCAGTGACAAGTGTTAGTACCTTTACATACGCTTTTTCATACCTTTTTTTCTGAGTGTTGGTGCCAAAATGACCAGAACACGATCAACTTACGATAGTATAGTCCACTAATGGTATGAGCTATAAAACTATTTAAAAGCAACAACTTAAAACTGATTATACCAGCACACAAAAACCCGTGTAATGATATGTAGTTCCACCATAATTACAAGTGTGGTTCATTTTCATTAGGGGCGTTAACACACAAACTTTTCATCTGAAATTACAGATATAGGCTACTTGGGCAACGTTTAATATTAACGGGAATTAGGCTACGTAATTTTAGCGCACAACGCGAAGGCTGCGTCAACACATGCATAGACCATAGGTCACTCATACACCAGCACGGGACGTTGCCAGTTTTATACAACACCGTTTAGTCAAAATCAGCTATTAATAGGCTACATTAGCATTACGCGTATATATAAAACCTAACACACATCTCCAGACGAAAAACATCTTATGAACATTCACACAGAGCTTTTTCATTTGGTTTTCGCTCCACAACACCATTTGTTATTGTAGCCTACTTTGCGAAACCAGAAACACACATATACCGCAGAAAACATTTACTTCAGGGCACAACGAGCTTTAAAAAATTAAAAATAATTATATTTCACGTACCAGTGTCTTCTAGTCTTGTGTGCCCCAAAGCGCTGTTGTGATTGTTATGTTGGTAGGGCAGGTACGTGCTGGGATGGTGAGTAGGGACCGTGCTCGGGTAAGTGTATCCCACCGGGCGTCCGTACGAGCTCGCGCTGGACGAGAAGGGGCTCTCGTGCTGCGAGTGTCCACCAGCATGCAATCCGTGAACCGGATAGTGGTTGCGAGACAACGCGGGGGCGTGTTGCTGATGGGTAGGGAACCCGTGACCGAACTCCAGAAAGGCTGATTTTGATGGGTCTGGAGCAACCAAACTATCAGGCATTGAACTCATAGTCATCATTGATCGTGAGGTCCATGAAAACGAGGTGGTAAGACGGACTGCATAAAATTGCCGTTAACGAGAGAAAAGTTGAACCAGATCCATCCTTCAAAAACAGCGGAGTAAAATGTATTCCTTAGATTGCAAATGCACCTCCAGATTCTTGACAAATGCACCGTGTAGAGTTAGCCTAAATATGGTTTAGAGGAAATCGCAGTTAAATCTTCAGGAAACTTCGCAGTTTCTCCAAATACTTCATGGATATGAATCCGAAGTCTCGCAACCCCACTTGGTATCCGCGAACGCCTCACTGATTGGTTGCGAGAACCTGCTATGTCACTCGACCCCAAGGGCAAAGCCAATTAAATGGATTAAAGCTAACGAACTCTGCCTGCATGATCAGTTCATTAGCGCGACTTTTCAATAACCATATATATATATATATATATATATATATATATATATATATATATATATATATATATGTGTGTGTGTGTGTGTGTGTGTGTGTGTGTATGTGTGTGTTTTGTCTTTTTTGCTTTTATAATCAAATGTAGCCAATGCCAATAAAATGTGTAGGATACAGATGAAATGTCTACGTGAAGTCAGGTCAACTCTACTTTTCTGTAATACATCGAGGTACCTGACTGTTTTGAACAAAGCTACAACTGATTACAAGTTTATCTCAATATTAAAAACGTCACCACGAAATATTGCCACAAGTCGCTGCAACTCAAAATAGGCTACGGTCCATATGAAATAACAAGATTTACGTAACGGTATTCGTTAAACTGCAGATGCATGATATTACATTTACTCAAACTATGCTGAAATACCTGGTATTCCAAGGTCACGCAACGCACGGAAGAGGAGAAAAACGCAACCACAAAACAGATGACCAGTAAAACACCAAAATATCAGAAAGTAGGCCTAGTTAAATAGATGGACATACATCGAATAAATACACATTTCCAAGAGTAAATAAATAAATGCACATAGTTTAGACTGTGTGTTATTGTAAAAGTTAAAACCCTGTTCTCGATGGCAATTTAAAACGTGTGATTTGATGTAATCCGAGAACTGAACACCGTAATTTAAACCAAACAGCGTTCACTGTCTTGGTATTTACATCCCGATGTTTTCAATTAACTGGAATATTTGTAAACAAAACATATGAAGAAAGAAAACGACACTCGCGATATGTGGAGGAGGGTGCAGGGGCACACGTGTTTTAGTGTCTCTGACTCTGCGCTATTCAGAATAGATTAGTCGACTGCATGATAGGCAAAACGGTAGACTCATCTCTTTGTGTCCACAAATACTGGATACAGAGGAGGATATCAACATGTTAAAAGCGGTTGTATTATCATTTTCAGCCAAAAGAACACAAGGGTAATTTATTTCCAAGAGAGTAATTTATGTCCGAGAATTAATAGGCAGAAACAGACCGACAGACAAACGTAGACTACTGTGCGCTACATAGGCTATAGAGCCTTAGGCGTGTACACTGAACATTTTTAGGCCCTCAATTTAAAGTGTTCAGTGTACAGTCAACTCTGAATACATCTGGCTGATCGACCTTTGTGTGTGTGTGTGTGTAGGGAGACTTTGGTGGATCACGTCACTGATATCACAATGCCGGTTGCAGACTTTTTAATGAGAGTGAGTCGCAACAGAAAATGTGTCAGTCACACTATTATCTGGAATACACATGCACCTTACCAATTTAACTGTTAGATGTCTATATAGCATATGAACTTAGGCGCTTTGCAGCAAACCAGCATTGCTTTCATCAGAATAACACATAAAATTAACACTGCACATGAAATATAGCTTATGGTATTGTTTATTTTTATATTTCAAAATAACAATAAATATACTGAACTAAACCAATTGTAGCGTTGAACAATTTATAAAATAGCCTAACAACAGCAGCAGCAGTTGTCAACAACAACAACAATCATAATAATAATAATAATAATAATAATAATAATAATAATAATATCAACCAGTTCAAATGCGTTCAGTGAATGCAACACTGTAGGGCAAAAACAAATCCAAACATTTGGTATGACAGCAGCACAGAAGTTCACATTTAAAGACCTACTTTGAACTATAGAGGATCTAAACTTTCTTTTAAATTAAAATCGGACAGGTGTTTGTTTTATCAACATTTAGAGTACGCTAACCTGAATACATGTGCAATACCATCTATAAACCGACATATTATGTTTGAACGAGTAAACAGGCCAGAAAATAACGTGCTATTATCTCCTTAAAGGAAACTCTAAGACCTTCGTTAAAAAATAATTTCATAATTATTATATTTAAGGGTTATATTTGAAGAGAGCCAGTTGCAATGTCTAAAGCTTTTTATAGTCTAAGAAGCACGCGCCTAATTGGCACTAACCCTTTCCATGTGAATACCATTTTGTTCACTCTACGGAGATCCCAAAGGTCCAAGTGATGAGGATTGAAATTTGCTTCATAATTATTTTGATAATTTAATATAAACGATACGACTAATTATAAGCATATGAATTGCTGAAGGAATTCGCTTGTTTTATTAAAAAGTATATTACACATTGCACACACACACTTTGCGTGCTGGTTTTTGCGTACATTGGCTAAGTCCAATGAAATGTATTTACATTGAATTTAGGTGGAATTTCAATCATAAATGATACCCTAATACACCTAATACACAACTACGAACAAAACCTAAAGTCGGCCAATATAGCTTATGACAGGTTATTAATATTCAAATGTTATATAAATTCAACACACATACGCACGCACGCGCACACACACGCGCGCGCACACATACACACCCACCCGTATAAACAAAACCGAAGTGCGCGCGTATGTGTCCGATTTATTAAATGTGATTATATATTAACATCGACAAAAATATATACATTCCATATAAATAGAACACTTTCTATCCAAGACCCAATTGCAAGGACACACTTTCAAAAATGTAAGTGTGGCAATTTATGGCGAATAAAAGAACAATATACAGCTATGCACTCTGCTGATCAGATGCCCACGGGGCCAGGCCTCGTATTTAATCCCGTTTGAACGTGTAACATTATAACTTGACAGCTCTTTGAAGATATGTCAGAATATTTTGTGAGTGACAACCCGGCGCCAGACTGCAATCCAGAAGTCTTTGTCACTGACGCATCACATTCAGCTTGTCTGTAAGCACTTTTGTTCTTAAAAAATGAAGCTCTTTTAACAACAACATCAACAACATCAAACCACAACAACAACAATAATAATAATAATAAAAACAAAGAATATTAAAATACAATACTGGCCAAATTAAAATTCTGGTTAATGTGTATCTGAAGTTTTGCGATGGATGTCATTACATTAAATAACTTGAAAACTTTTTTACAGTATGGAAAATAAATAATCAAAACACAGAATACATTTTTTGTGTGAGTATGTATTTCCACGATATTGTCTGAAGTTCTTAATTCACCACCATTTTGGGGAAGAGACCAATAAATACAAAACGTCAGAATAAATTCAACATATTCTAATTTCCAGACAGCAGGGCGTCTTTACATGTTCCATTCAGAAATTCGCTGTATTTTACAGCTTCATTTGGCGCCAACATACTGTATTGGCGCGCACCATTGAAAATGTATGGACTTGTTGCGGGACTGTTGCTGCAGGACGTATGTCATTAGATAAAAGACCTGACGTATCGAGAATTACAGTTCCCGTGATCTTTTTATCTCACGCCAAAATTCCCCACGTCTCTGATTTAACCCGTAACCGTCGAACACGCCCTCCTTCAACCTTAAACCGTGTAATTTCAGCAGACTGTTGCCAACACCGACTTTTCCCCCTTTATTCCCTTCTTGAAGGTCAACAGTGAATTACTCAATACTATACATGTGACTGTATAGGTAAGTAGTAAGACCTGAAGCTTAAGTAAGATATTACTTTAAACTTCAAAATAAATTTGAGGCTGGTAATTACAAAAAAGAAAAATGAAACAAAACGAGGAGCAATAGAATCTTCAGAAGTATGTAAATTGGTATTCTTAGAAGTATTCTTTTAAAATGGCTTAATTTCAATATATTTGAAATTAATTAATATAACATCTGAATATTACTTAGCTGTTATATAAGCTATTTTGGGCAACTTGAGGTTTTCTATGTAGTTGTTATAGGGTGTGTTAGGTTATCATTTTTGATATTCCACATGAAATTCAATGTGAATATTTAAATGGGCTTAACAGTTCTACACAAACGCCTTATTTGATACGAAACACAAGGCAAAAGGGCCTTAAAAGTTGACCAGCAGATGCAAAAAGTGTGTGTGTATCATTTTGGTTCATAACTCAGGCTTTTAATGTTGACCATTTTGGAAGTTCCCCAAGGAAATATGATGTATGATGTTTTTTAGCATAAAGTATGCCATATACTTTCCTATACCCCTCACTAATAAATGGACGTTCATAGTGTTCCCGCATTAATACATGCGTGCACGCATGCACGCTGAGCTAGGACTGAGCTACAGGAAACAGCCAGAATGACCTCTTCCACGACACACGTCATCCACACTCTTACAAGTGGAAACCAGATTCCCAGCCCATGGAAATCTTTACAGACAGGAGGCCTGATCTGACACTTACACATAAAACCCACTGTGGACGATGCCAGAGAGCTGAATGAAGAAATGATGGCAGTTCCTGAGCATGCAAAGGAAGCCGCTTAGCAACGAACTCTGTGGTGACAGGGAAGCTCGGTGATAGAGACGACAGCTAGCTGGAGTGCCGGCGGAGTTCAAATCTGGCCCTGCTGATTTGTGTCAGACTTTCGCTGCCAGGTCTCGTCACCATGGTAATTGAAGAGTCTCAGCAGCATCGTTAGACTTTGATTCCGACCCCCGTCAAAATCCTGGAACCAAAGCTGTGATGCTGTCCCATTACTAATACTGATCTGCACGTCCAATTAAGGACAGAGCGGGAGGCTACGAATGCGTCTGCTACAATCCTTGCCATTGGGGTTGCTCCTCAACCGGGTGTGCACATGTGTTTGACTGTGTGTGTAACAGAATGAGAGAGCAAGTGTGTGTGTGTGTGTGTGTGTGTGTGTAACACAATGAGAGAGCAAGTGTGTGTGTGTTTAACCGAATGAGAGCAATGTGTGTGTCTGCACACGTTTGTGTGAGTGTGTGTGTACGTGTGTGTGTGCGTGCATGCTCCAGAGAGAGAGAGAGAGAGAGAGAGAGCGCGTTCACAGGTGCATGAGTGTGGTATGTGTGTTTATGCATGCTCCGTGTGTGTGCGTGCATTTCAGGGTGGTGGGAGGTCATAGCTGGCCCAGCAGCTGCTAATTTTGGTCACGTTCAGTGTGTGGGGCTAGCTCACACGGGCCGCTGGGCACCAGCACCAAACCGTCTTCAGCAGGAGCTGGAGGACAGCCTAAGTCTCTGTGGTGCACAGAACCAACACACACACACACACACACACACACATGCACTCGCATGCACACTGACACACACATGCACACACATACGCACACACACACACACGCACGCACGCGCACACACACAGACACACACGCACACACAGAAAGCCGCAAATGATTATGTTCTTAAGCGCTGCTAAGTCACATTTGGAAAAAGCAGAGAGCCAGTGATTCCTGGGCTTTGTCATTAAAGTGCTGATGGGCCATGGAAGCCAGGCCAGAGAGAGAGAGAGAGAGAGAGGGAGGAAGGGAGGGCCAGTGCCCACACTGTCCACGCTCTAAAGGCATACCCACAAAACACGCTAGCCAATCTCCTTTATCAACGCGCTGCCACATCGCTCTTCCACCTCACGCCGTTAGGCCGCAATGTGATTTGATGGGATTTAAAAAGAAAAGAAAAAAGAGCAGCCTTCTGCACTTCTATTGCATTTTTGAAAACTCTACTCCTGCAGGGGGAAAGCAGAGAGGGTAACCGATGGAGAAAGGATCATAGCACAGAAAGTGACACAGAGGGACACCGATCCCCCAGTCAGGCCGCGCGTTCACACGCGATTTAAGACTCGACCACCGTACGGACCACGCGTGCCATGACCCAGAGCTCTTATCGTGCTCCTCTTTAAACGCCCTGTCGCCCTCAAAAGCGCCGCTTCCAGTGTGCCACAAAGGCGAGCTGCGCTCGAGATGCAAATCCAAAACCTGAAACGGCGACAGAGGTCACGGGGCGGCCCCGGAAAGAGGGATTAAACGGCGGTTTTCGTGTCAGGAGGCCGCAAAAACGTCCGGCGGTTTTCAGGTGAACTCCGGGGGAGATAGAGAGAGGGGCGCGATCGCGGGGCGAGCGTACGCGCCGGCGTGCCAAAGAGACACGACACAGAGGAGCGGCGGGCGGGGCGGGCTGTCGGGACCGGGGGCGGACCGGTGAATAAAGGGTGCAGTAGGGACCGGGGGCGGACCGGCGAATAAAGGGTGCAGTCGGGACAGAGGGCGGACCGGCGAATAAAGGGTGCAGTTGGGAGCGGAGCGGCTCCCAGCAGGGTGGTGCCGCTAACCGGTGCCACCTCCGAATGCCTGTCATAACAGCGAGCGAGGGAGCGAGGGAGGGAGGGAGGGAGGGAGGGAGGCAGATGTGCGGAGTTGAAAAGGAAAGGTAGACTCTCTTTAAGGTTGTAATTATGTCTGCATTACGGAGGAGAACAAAGCGGAGCCCTGCAGTCAGCGCGCGGGGAAGTGTCCTCGCCGCGGCTTACTGCGCGCTGGGGAGAAGCGCTAATAACAATGCGCCCGAGCGCGGCCCAGACTGGCTGGCGTCGCCGCCGCCCGAAACGCGCGCCCCTTCGCGTGCGAGTGGGCGTGCGCCTGCGCCCCGCAGCTCGTGTGCGGTCTGTCCGTCACGTCTCGCCCCGGCACGGCTGCCAGCCTGCTCTTTTGAACTTACCTTTTTTTTTTTTTTCCCGTGGCGTTTGTCTGCTGTGTTTGTGTGTGTTTGTGTGTGTGGATGTGTGGATGTATGTATGTACGTATGCACGCATTTGTTCATGCGTGCGCTTGAGCTTGCATGTGTGCAAGGGCGCGTCCGTGCGCATGAGAGAGTATGACAGCGTGGGTGTGGCAGAGTGCGTGTGTGAAAGAGTGCATCACGCAATCCGCCTGTCATTTTTCTGTCAGGAAAGATCTGTGAGTCTGACGTTCTGAGCCAGTGCTTTGCCCTCGGCCTTTTGGCCTCTGTTAGCCTGCGTGGAAGCGCCGACAAACATTTCAAAATCTCCAGGGCAATGCACCCCCCCCCCCCAACCCCAACCCCCCCAACCCTCCCGTCTGTCACTCCTTACGCCTGTAACATCATCTTTATGGCTCCACAAAATGCACCACACGTTAGCTTGCTTGGATTAAGCAAGATATTGGTCCTACGACCACAAAAAAAATCTTACCATAATCCTTTTTATCTCTTCTGAACAGTTTTTACCCCTTCTTTCTTTTTGTCTCCTAAATTTTGGAATTTGGCAGTTTTTTTCGGAAATGCGGCTCTTGAGTCACGGGTATGACGCTTCGCCATTTCACGAGCCCAGAGGCCGCACACCAAGGCGGGAGCTGCCCCGTGCGTTAACACCGCAGACGCCGCTGTCTGATTGGGTGAGTGGCTCTGAAGCACTGGAGGCCTGCGACGGAGCCAGTCTCCTCCGGTGTGCGGGGATACGGTTACAGGTGGCCACGCCTGGGGTCAATCCCTCCCTGGAAACACAATACACCCTTTCCTAACTTCCTGGCACAATTCACACTATCCCCGGACAGGCTGTAGTATTACTGTACGTCACAAAGGGGGAGGATTACCGGCTTTGCTCTCTCTTTCATAATTATTTTCAGTGCGTTTCTTTGACGGGTTTTCTGCGGGTGGGTGCAGCGAATAAACTTTGCACCATAACCTCTGGCCAAATCGCAACATTTTTTATTTGCGGGCGCAAACTTTTCAAAATTAGCCAATTTAAATATCTGGTCAGCTGATCAGTTACAGCCCACTAGCAGTTAACCAACCCCACGTTAAGCCCAAGCGTGACAGTTAATATGTGAGGCTTAGGTGTGAGTGAAGTACACAATAAGAATTAAAATAAAGATTAGAAGGGATTACGAGCTTTTGCCTGCAAACGGGCAAGCCAAAAACATGCATATTTTATTCAAACTGTGCATGCAAAACCAGTCCAACAACCGACAAAAAAAATTTAACATTTGATCACTTTCTGCAAGAAAACGGATTGTTCACAAACTATAATTTCTAATGCACAAAGTGATGGGTTTTCAAAAAAAAAGTGTTTCAGATTTTCAAAATGGGTGACTACAGTAAAATATGCTATTAAAATTCTACAATGCTTTCAGATTGAATATATTGAATGACTAAATGGCTAATTCCCAAATGTGCACATTCTGCTAACGTGCTAACACACATTCCTACTAGAAAGCAAAACAAAGTATAAAATGTACCTGGTTACATGACTGTCCATGTAATATTGCTCTTTCTAAAGCAAAGGAGGAAGATATTTCAGGAGAAATAAGTTAGTTGCTTTGTAGGTTTAGTGTATTGTGTGTAACTTTTATTTTCCTGAAAAGTCTTACACGGGAGATGTTACAGTACTTTTAGTTTATTTTGTTTGTCGTCTGCAGATAATGTATCACATTTAGTGTAAAAACAGAAGCACTGTCTTCCTCCTCATATGAATGATAGATGTAATCATTTTAGTCATTTTGTATTTTATTTGTGCATTTATTTGTACATTTGTTCTGCATAATGTCCTTTCAACCTGATGGGGAAAAAACTTTCTATTTCTCCATTATTCAGGCAGTGTGTGTTTCATGTGTTCGCCCAAGCCAGGTAGCTCATATAAAGATATAGTGGCTTAAATGGTTATATTTCAGAGAAAAATTAACATATCTCGGAAAACTACTACTGTCCCTTATCGTACCATTGACAGCTCACAGCTTTTTTAATTAAAGCAAGCACACTGAACAACATTATTTCATGAAGAGAGAGAGAGAGAGAATAACATGTCAGGTGTCAACAAAAACAGGGACGTGGATCTTCGGGAAGGAAATAACCCTCAGGGCAGGTGAAAAAAGTTAATCCTTCAGAAAGCAGCGGCTTTTTAAAATATGTTTTTGCAAGAAGGTAGAAGTTGAATGAGAATAGCAGTTTAGGCTCTGCACGAGATCAACATACTGAATGAAACACAAATAACAGTAAAAAATGCATTAAAGACACACACAATGAAGCGCATATTCTGATGGCGATCAATCCTTAAAACTATGGCCACTAAATAATTGCTTGTCCAGGATTTCTGTATTGCATTTTTGCCTTATTTTTGGATTATATAAGTCAAAAAACGTGATGTAAATCTGGTTTTCCAGAGAGACATAGATAACTCCACGTCCCCCTGCAGGCAGCAGTTCCAGGACTGATCGACGTAATGAGGGCAGGGATGTTCTCCCCTCTGACGTATTTTCGCACAACTGGCATCACGTGCAAGACCACTCCGGTTGTGAATTGGAAAATAACGCCACCAGACTGTTTTGTTGAATTAAAAATCAAATTCATCATTACTAACAGCATGTGCACTGGTTAATATAAAAGCAGTCGGAAAATAGTCAACTATACGTCCACGATCAATGTTTAATGCTCAAGCGACACAGTCACCGAAGCTATAATTAATTTTTAACGGTTCCTCGCGCCATGGCACCGAAGGAAGACACAACTGTGGCTATTTCCTTGTATTTGGATGTAATGCACATGCAATAGAAATTTAAATATTGATTTGAGGGATCTGAAATGTGTGCTTCGTTGCATTACTCTATAAGATAACACATAAGTAACGAGGATTTACTAGTATGCATGGGGGATTTTTTCACTTCACAAACAAATCGAAATTAATACGTTTTCCTTTTATCTTAGAACATCTAGTGTTGTGGTGCCATTGTAGAGAAACAAAACAAATGTAACGATTTTGTGGAAATAAAGCGTAATTGTAGCGGCTGCAAACAATTAGAAATCGATGTTAATGGACAGGAGCCCAAAAGCGGGTAGCATTTTATATATGAAATTTACGCATGAAATAGAGAATAGATAAAAGGGGGGGGGGGGGGGGGGGGGGGGGGGGGGGGGGGGGGGTAACTCGAACTGCACTGACATATTTTAGACATGGCTTGTGTTTATTATTTTTTGTTCTTTCGCTTCTCATGTCCTTATAGAAAGTCGTTTTCATTGTGTATTAATTACGCCTGTAGTAGGCTGAAGCACAAATTCGTCCCCTATAGTTAAAACATTCCAAGTGAGAAATGTGAAATTGAACGATTTTCTTCCACAACATAAATGCAAGCACACCCCGTTAACTCACATTTAGCTGAATAACAAAAAGCGTATGTAAAGAATAAACGGGCCTATATACATCACCTCCCACAAAACTCTGGTGCTTGTAAATCACTGCAGCTTGCTAATACTTTGCCAGGGGCTATACACTAAACCCAGTAGCTGTGTCTCTCTCAAATACCGCACATCGGCTACAGACAACGGGTGTTCAACGCATAATCTGTCCCAGCAAAAACAATTTCAAGCTTTAAATCATGTATTTTCTTTCTAATGCATACATTTCTACACATGCTGTGTTGTGGCCTACGGCACGGCAAGGGTCGTAAAGACATCGGTATGTCGGTACAGTCAAGACAGATACAGAGATAGTCATACTAACTTTTTCAAAAATTTAGCCTGGTAACATGAGGTTTAAAAACATATCCTTCACGTGTGTGTGCGCGCGTACGTTTAAATTATTCCACAACAAATAATTATTCATGCGTATTATCTTTAGTTTAAAAACAAAATCGTAGTAATATGTTTCATCTGATGTAGAAAATGTGTATGCTAAAAATGAAATCGGTATTCTCACGAAAAGGGGCTTGTTTCTTCTGTTTATATCTATATTCATCAATTAATCAATGTCGCCCTTTGATACTAGGCACATAATAATAATAATAATAATAATAATAATAAGTGATTACACAGCGGTTCGTGCTGTATTGCGTGCACCTGTCCACTTTCACTACCACGTTACTAGCAGTACAGATGAAAATACGCAGAGATGGAGCCTTTCGTTACAGTATCTACTCTAAAACTCACAGTAGGATAAACGGCTCATCTGTGAGAAGTTCAAAAGAAGACAGTGAGAAAATGTTCGCGTTCCGATCCACCCCGAATTTTAATGAATAATTAATTTAAAATGTTCACCTTTCCAGGGACGAACTGTTCGATTCAAACTGTTTTACAATTGAACAGACAGAATTGATCATGAAAAATATGTAAAACTTTTATATCTTACTCTACAAAGACGGTTTCAGCCTTGCATTGTTGTCCTTAAGAGTTATTTTCGGCGTTATTACTTATTATCGTCCTGCCACTAAAACTTTAAGCGACAAAAATATCACTCCAAGTTAGCCCACCTTGAAACCCGAATATGGTCCTAAACAAAATGTACTTTTGATCTAAACATTTTCTAGCCTATTCTTCTACAAAATGTGGCATAGTTCGTATATCTCGCATGATTGGGTGATCATTTATACTCTGAAGTCACTGGTGTACAGATCACAAAGATGGATGCATTAGGGTATAATTTATTTAATCAGTTAATTACATATGTCCTTAGGTTTTCACCTCGGTTGCATACTTTAAAACCGTTTGCGCAAAACTGGAATGACTTCCCTTTGGGCAACTCCATTTTATGAAGCAGGCTATTTAAATCATTTTTATACATTTTTTAAGGCGAACATTTTAAAACTAAACATTATTTCAGATAATGTTACGCATTAAAGTTTTTATCCGAAAATGGAAAGAATATAACACATCCAGACTTGAACACAAAACAATGTAATGTTTTCAGTATGCAGCCCTTCCAATATAAGATATTGTAATTAATTTCGAATTAAAATTTTAAGGCACAATAATATATTAACAGTCATAAATCGCTTATTCAATCTTACGCACACCCTAGAATTCCCTTCACACGAACTAGCCTACTTTCATCCAGTAGTACTGCATTAATATCCTACATACTGGAGTTTCACAAAAGAAATTACAAGCGCTAACATTCAAACTGTCCTTCAAATTCAGATAGCAATCTCTCCTTAATCCAGGGAGATTTGTTTTCATGTATTGAGGGAGCGAATTATTTTTGCGGTCTTCTTAATACGCTTTCTGGGCAGAATTTTTCAGATTGGGCAAATTTGAGGCGACCTTTTCCGGCAAAAAATACAGTTGTGTATAACAGCATTAAAAATAGTACTTGCATCTGTGTTCAATTAATGCTTCCAGGATGTTCGCTTTTTATCACAGAGGCATAAAGTTGGTGGACTAGGGTATGTGTCTCGTGACCTTGAGACAGTCAGCCGGTCAGCCCGCTTATGTACAAATATACAGAAACAGGTTATAGAAATAAAGGTTACACAGGAAAAAACGGCCAACGTCCAAATATTTCACCACTGCTAGCTTTGGCTTCCATCTCCATAATTAGCGCTAAACTAATCCAGGCAAAACTAATTTTTCATTAATACATACATTTCATTTCCAATGTTATTACTTAAAGGGAACAGGGAAAGGTGTATGTCGGTGTTCTTTTGATCATAATTTTACTAGGTTATGAAGCTATTTTCAAATCTATGACAATACTCAAAAATTATTGTCAGATAACCAAATATGGACGGGGCCATTTTCGACGGTACTGTTCGACACCAAAGCCACGCCCTTTAATGGACTTCAACTGAAGACAGAAAGGTGTGGATGACGTTCTTTGCATCTACGTCACAGGTCCTGGAACAGCCTTTTGGTGACTGCCAATATTTTCTGGCACGCACAGAAAAATTTACATAGTTGAAATAAATACTAAACACTTTGTATGAGTTTATAAGATGCAAAAAGAGATAAAAATGCACTTTATCAGATTTGAGCATTTGTCCATGCATGGAAGCCATGAGGGTAACTGGAGGCAGTAGCAGAGATTGCCATCTTTCTGTCGGACTAATCTGAGAGCACCTCTTTGGGAAATCGCTCTCTCGCTTGAACAGTCCAGCTCTGGTTTAGGTCTCAGGTAAGACACAGACATCATTATCCACTGGGTGCTCTGTCTGTGTTCGAGATCTGATGCTTGTCTGTCGCCCCCAAGGGAGAAACATCGGTTGTGATTGATGCATCCACGGCTGCCGACTTCCTGCAGTGCTGACCACAGAAACCAAACACAGACCATCTTCAGCAACCAAAGAACACTCCCACCAGCCAAATATGATATGGGCTCTCTACCTCTTTCATTCCTTACCTCTCACACACACACATACACACTTTCAAACACACACACATATATACACACACACACATACGCACACGCACGCTCATAAATACACAAGCTAACAACCTTCACGCCTTAAAATAATGAAACGCCTCACATTACGCAAGCAGATATGCTCTCACCCCAATCAAACATATTTTTGAACAACGTGGGACGAACACAACCCAAATGCATTACGTTGATGTACCAATAAGTTCCAGTGATGCAACTTTTGGCTCATGCAGAGGCAGAGACAGATATCCCAGTGTCAGAGAGTTCACCATCTTGGCTCCGTACAGAATGTTAAGTATCCCGTGGGCCTCCTGAGAGTAGAATGTGCTAGAAAGCAACCCAAGCGCTGCAGTCTATTTCGCTGTGGCGGCGATCTGAATGGAGGAATGGGGCCTGACCAAACGCTGACAGGAGCAGTGCTTAAGGAGGGTTGGAACGGACCAGCGCTCCGTATCGGGACTTTGTTTGTGCCAGCAATTCTGCTACTTCTCAACGTACGCAGTCTGTGAGCGCCTTTGAGACTGACGATACCCCCCCCCCCCCCATGATCGATTTGAATCCCCCCATCCCCCGGCAATCACGCTTCAAGCACTGGACTGGAAGGTATCGCTTTCTCGCAGTTTGGCGAAGCTTCCTCTTTGAGAGGGAAAAAAAGGGAGGGCGAGCGATCCCACCGTAAATGTGACGTTGTGCCGAACAAATGGGGGCGTGGCTTAAAGGAGGAGAGGGCCGAGTAGCGCAGTGGCGCAGCAGTGGGGCTCCTGAGGTTTTCCCAAATGGAGAAATGCCTTCAAAGCCAATGGCTGGGACAAGCAAGCAGCTCAGCGGAGGGGGGGGGGGGGGGGTGTGAGTCTGATGCTGGGGTGGGGGTGGGGGGGCAGCTGAGAGGGAAGAGGAACATTTACGGGCTGCAGATCACAACAGGTGCGCAGTCCCTCTGAGCAGTAACCAGTAACCCCTCTCTTCTACACATCACACAGATGCATTCACACACAAAACACACGCACATATACACACACTGTGGACACATGCGCACGGTTGTGCATATATTACAGCGCACACACACAAACACACACACACACAAACACACACACACACACATACATACGTACACACAGACACCTGCACGCACACACACGCATGCACTAAACTACAGAAACAGGCTCAAGTAAAACTAAATGTAATCATCCCCTAATGTGGGTCCCAGTCGAGGGTGGAATGGGGCTGAGGACACACCTGTAGACCCCAGCTCTTTACAGGGCAGGGGGGGCTACAGGAGCCCTCGTTAGCCTAATGGTTTAACTGCCTCCTTTCCCTCCAGTGATTACGACTGACTTCAAAACACGAATCGGGGCTGTGGGGTGGGGTGGGGTGGGGTGGGGGGTTGTGCATCTGAGGGGGTGGGGCCACAGCCCCGGCCATTTCCTCCGAAAAGTCGTTTCCAGATGTGACTCCGTCCTCATGCGTGGGGCCCTCCTGCCCCTGCCGACGGCCTGATCTCTGACATCCTGGCGGTCAGCGCCGCGGGAGGGCACCGTGGGCCGGGCACCTCTGCCAGCTGCCCAGCAGGGAAGGTGGCATGGCACCGTCTACCATGTGGTACAGTGACCCTCCCCTACCCTCCCCACAGACACAGGACGGGAACGCAGGTGGGTAACAAACCTGGGCGGGAGGCCTAACGGTGAGAAGGGAGGACAGTACAAATACAGAACGTTTACTGTGGGGGGGGGGGAGCCCCCCAAAAAACATTTTCATTACAATGCTTTACCTAGTTGCTGTCATATTGCAGTAATTATTCTACATCATTCCCACTGCAATGGTGGCAACTGTCTCTCTGATATCAGAGTGTACATACCTTGCTATCATGAACGATGTAAGTTTTAAATAAAGCTGCACCAAAGGTGACAGGCCACTGAGACAGAGCACTATAGCTCACCTGTGATTTCACTGGTAACAAGAGGAGGCTTGTCACCATCACCCCCTCTAAATCAGTTTGTCCTTAGATATCGGACTACAGGGAGGCAGGCGTGCGGTGCACATACACACCCAGAGAGAAGGAAAATGCGTACACACACACACACGTTTGAAAGTGCACACACACATACACACACACGCTTGCACGCTAAGTAAGCATGCCAACTCACAACAAAGAGCTGGAGCATTAGGGTTGCCATGGAGATGCGGTGAGGCCCAGTTCAGCAGCCTAACAGGCTGGAGATACCTGTCCTTCAAGTTGTGTCGTGTGCTGTCCTGGTTTCAGTAGAGCTTGTAGAGTTTGTTTCAGTGAAAGGCTCGTGCCAGTGCAACTCATCGCAGTGAAGACTAAGTACAGCATCTGATTCACAGCAGTGCACGTGATTGGCCAGTCGCTTTCACGGCAGCTCATTTCGGGGCGGAGCTTGCTGAAAATGGCGCGAACCTTAACAGCCGCCTTCACACTGCACATCCTGTCAAATATTCTGACGAATAGCAAGCAGAATCTCAAATGTCCAACAAAGCAAATACATCGACTCCTTGCTGCATGGCATCCAGTTCTAAACACGAACCTGCTATCCTGGAGAGCTATCCATGGGGCATTGGGCGGTGGTGAGGGTAAAATGTATTAATGTAGTTCAGGCATAATTGCGAATTGGCCATGCTAAAATCTTAGAATAGAATAGAGCAGAATTTCGTGCCGTTCAATTACTCCACAATGTAATGCCACGACTCTTTGCTGGATGGTAGCACACAACATTCAGTTAGGCGTGACATTAATTCTACTTTAAAGGGTAAACATAGGACGTTTATAGCAAATGACTTCAGGAACACAATCCCCAACACATGTAGCACTGAAGGACATACATAACATAGCGGAGAGTGGCATCGCTTTCAATTCTATACAATGCTTTTATGAATACCAGTTATTCATGCCAACATAAGCATGCATAAATGCCTTCCAATTACGTGTATGTAGTGCATTGTAATCTTGTAAAATGATATGGTGTGTGACAAGCAAAGCAATCAATGTTTTTGTCAGTGCAAGGTGTCTTAATAAGCAGTTTACATTGGAATTTACAACAGATTCATAATAGCTGATTTCACAGTAAAATTGTATGAGGAAATAAAAATGCAAGAATTGAACAATATGAAAGTCTGGATTTAACAGAATAAATCTATTGTCACAAAGAGATCTGACAAGTTCACAATAGGCACAATGCTGTGTATTCATGAATGGTATTAAAAACAATTAATGTAAACCAATGTCAAATTGCCTGCTCATTACAGGTGTATTATCAGATATCATGATGCATTCATGAAGGGTTTCAGTGCACCTGACGTACACGGTGCCCTCAGTGATCCCGTGAACCGTCCTTTTGTGGAAACATCATTTATGATGCCTTAGCTGCCAACTCAATTTAGTAATGTCACTTCAGCTCCTTGGCAGCTTGACCCAGTAACGCACATCGTGTTGAAAGGGCACATCCTCAACATTAGCTTTCTCCACCATGTGCACTGCCATTTCTTTGATGAATTGGTACATAGATTTACAGCATTAAAAAAAAAAAAAAAAAAATACATTAGGGCTGTGGAATCTGATGCTGTATGTCCACTGGTTGTCATTTTTCTTTTTTCTTTTAATTCACATTGAATGTCATGCGGCTGTGTTGTAAATGTATAACAACTCAATGGCCAATAAAGTTGCTTCAAAACCCCAAACAAATAATATTGTATTAGACAATAGTTTTTTGCTGTTCCAGGAATTTTTTTTTTTTTTTTGGCATGACATCACTGATAGCCAATTTCATTATTGCAGCTTTTAAAAGTTATATTACAGTGATGAATAATAATAATAATAATAATGTCATATATATCATAATAATCTTATGTTCATGCCCAATGTAAAATTTGATGAAGTCCTCGTGTTAAATGTATGTTCCATTATAAGAGCACTTCAGTGTGAGAGTGCCTCATCTAAACCAATGAAAACCAAACCTGTTCTACCATCCTGTAGGTTTATATTTCTAGGTTTTCCTAATTTGGCACACCTGATTCTACTAATTAGCATCTCAATGTGATCTCTAGGTGTTGAATGAGGTATGCTTTGCTAGGATTGGAGTGAAAACCAACAGGACGGTAGATCTCCAGGAACAGGGTTGGTTACCACTGATCTAATACTGACAGAAGAATACTGTAGAATTTAAACATTATATTTGAAAATGTGTCTAGGCTGTAAATTTAAATAGTACTAATATTGTATTTTATGTAATTTAGAAATATAATATTACTGTTTGAGACAATATTTTGATTTAAGTTATTATATTTGAGTTATGTTTTAAATTATATTATTCAGATTTTAATATTGAGAGTAAATGTGTATCGAGTGACTTGTTGGAACATCAAGTTAAACCACAGTGACTGTCCGGATGTTGATATTAAGCATAACCTGGACAAATGCCTAACCCCGACACCTGGCAGTGAAATGCCACTTTCAGAACTCAACTTTCTGTGCTCACAATGTCAGGGTGTAGTGCGTCCAGAAAACTGCCAGAAAGGAAAAATGACTACGCTGCCCAAAAGCCTCACTGGAAGTGTAAATCCACAGAGCCATTTTAAATATTCCACCAGTTTGCGGCAAGCCGCTCACAGCTACGGGCAGAATCGGACGTTGCCACGGCGTGCAACGGACGTTGACCAAACTACAGCCATTTCGAAACACCTAAAATCCGCCTAGGGTTGCTTCTGCACCCCTCACTAATGAACAAAGAGCCAGGAAAGCCGCCTGTTAAGCGATGTGCTACGCTACAGCCTGCAAAACATTCTCCAGCGAGTTCAAAGGCAGCGTCTGCCTTCACAGCAAAAGCAAGCCCGCAAAAAAAGCCATTGTTCAAGCACAACAACAACAACAACAACAACCACCAGTGGCCCTCTTTGCCAACTGCGAACCCAGCAGCAGCTTCTGTGAGTGAAAAAACCTTTTCTGGAGAAAGCCAAAGGGGAAAAACAATAAACAATGGCGGGTGGCGCGAAGCGTCGGCCTTCTGACCCCGGTTCTGTTGTCCTCATTGTGCCAGAGTGCTTCAGGTGTTTCAGCTTGTCATATTGAAGCACTTGTCATGGGGGGGTGGGGGGGGTGGGGGGGGCATGTTAAAAGGTGCTCCAGGGAGGACGGGGTACCGGCCGGGGAGGCGCTCACAGAGCGACGGATTGTCTGCTGCTGTCTGAGGCCTGACACCGACTTCAAAGGCAGCAATTTTGGCTCGTCTCATCTTTGAACCTCCCCGAAACGTTCCCCACCCCCCCCACCCCCACCCCCCGGCCCTGCGGAGGCGGCGTGCTGCCATCTGGGAACAGGCTCTTACAGGTCCCTCCGCCCATCCGTCTCCCATCCCCACCCTCCCCGGGGGGGCGGAGCTGAGGGTCTGCTCACGCCCGGAGACGGGCGCGCTCGCGAGAACAGTCACCCCTGCCACCCCCCCCCCCCCCCCCGGCTCCATGTGAGGGGGTTCCATGCTCTGCTGCTACCTTCCAGCAACCAGCCGTTCCACATTCTTCTGAAAAGAGCATCTATCCATCATCTTAATATCAGAAATGAGCCGCCGCATCGCACCAACTCCACACGCTGCCGATTAGAGTCTGCAAGCAATGCAGATCTACAGAAAAACCGGCTGCCCAACCTGCCTTGACCAATGGTTCAGAACTCTGACTGGCCGATCTGCATGTGACATTAATATGAAAGCGTTAGCTCCGCCCCCCCCGTGACACATGACTAGCGGAGTATGCAACACAACACCGGTCGTGAAACCAAGCCGCCGCGGGCGCAGGCGTATCCGGTGGCCCGGAACACGCGGGGCCTCGCACGCATGCTCCAGAGGCGCCGGGCTCAGCGCCGCGGGCGTAAGAGCAGCACAGCATTCTGGGAAGCGTATCGCTTTCCTGGCGGTTGGAGGGCCGGGTCTGGTTTCCTGCTTTTCACACGCTGCCCGAGGACCGACCCAGAGGAGATCGTATTTAGAGTATGTGTGTGTGTGTGTGAACGTGTGTGTGTGTGTGTACGTGTGTGTGCATGTATATTTGTGTGCATGTGTGTGCATGTATATTTGCGTGTGCATGTGTATGTGTGTGCATGTATATTCGTGTGTGCATGTGTATGTGTGTGCATGTGTGCGCATGTATATTTGTGTGTGCATGTGGATGTGTGCGCATGTATATTTGTGTGTGCATGTGTATGTGTGCGCATGTATATTTGTGTGTGCATGTGGATGTGTGCGCATGTATATTTGTGTGTGCATGTGTATGTGTGTGCATGTATATTTGTGTGTGCATGTGGATGTGTGTGCATGTATATTTGTGGGTGCATGTGTGCGTGTGTGTGCATGTGTATGTGTGTGCATGTATATTTGTATGTGTATGTGTGCGCGTGTATGTGTGCATGCATATTGGTGTGTGCATGTGGATGTGTGTGCATGTATATTTGTGGGTGCATGTGTGCGTGTGTGTGTATGTGTATGTGTGCGTGTGTATGTGTGCATGCATGTGTGCGTGTGTGTGTCCCCATCTCCATTTTCGGCAATAAATTCCTAATCAAAGGGGGGCGCTCTGATGCTGAATTAATCATGTCACGGGCCTAATCCAGTGCTTATGTCTTTCTGAGGAGAAGAAAAAACACACAAGAGAAAGAAAGATGTCACATGGCTGCTTTCTGATTGGCTCTTGGGGCGATGATATTTATGACAATGGGTGGCAGTGCAGCACAATGCTTTAGGAACTAGGCTTGCCATCCCAAGGGGGGCACAGCCATTGTACACATGAGCTAAGTACTTAACCTGAATTGATTCAGTAAAGAAAAAAAAAAAACAGCTGCATCAGAGCATCTGCATGTAATGACAAGAGTCATCGAGCCGAAATGTTACTTTTACATCTTTCAGCACATATGATTATTGTTACCATGCCAACCTATCATAAATGACATAACATGGCACAGTACTGTAGTTAGATTTTTTTTTTAGATACTTTGGCAAAACGTCCTCTCTCAGCCCTCCTTGATTAACCAGTAAAGCACAACTGAACGCAGCTCAAGCAGAAATTGAAACGAAATGAAATCAAACAGGCATTTCTGTCCTTTGTTTTGGCTGAACCGTGGGAATCCTGAGGCCCCCTGAGGTGGGACAGGGTGGAGGGGGGCACTCCTGCGCACAGACGGAGGGCTTTAAAAACCGCCGAGTCAGCGCGCGACAGCCCCGGAGCGGCAGGGGGGCGGGCAGGCGGGCGGTCAGGTGACCGGCCGCAGGAGAAGCACCTGAGAGGCGGATCAAAGCAGGGGACGGACGCACGCCTGCGACCAGGCTGACCCTTTCATCACGCCCCCCCCCCCCCCCCCCCCCCGGGTCGCGCCCCTGCCTTTTCATCCCCTCGACCCCTCGGTCCGACCCGCCGGTCGCTCTGATGACCGCACCCCACCCCGTGCCCCCCCCCCTCGCGCTCACTGGAGCGTTCCTCATTAAAGCACCACCGCCCTCAAACCCTCCAGCCCCACAGGTAAATATCTTCACCTTTCAAAAGGCTCTCCAGAAAAGCCTCTCCGAACGACTTAATTAAAAAAAAAACAGCTTTGCTTTGTTCTTGCCGATTCCCCGATGGCCCGCTTTTCCCGAGAGCGACCGATCCCTGACGAGACTCGCGAAAAACAAGCGGTCCAGGGTGACTCTCTCAGCGCTCACACTTTATTGGACAGTGTTTTTTACGCGGGACAGTCACGAAATGTTGAGTGGTCACATCCTCTATAAAGTCTGTTTACTAGAGCGGTAGCCCAAGGACCTGAGGTGACTCACAGGAAACAGGCTGGCTAAACACCTGCAGCCGCTGGAGAGGAGTATGACTACGACACAAAGGCCTGTGGGTAATTCTGCCAATGTGGGGCCGTGATGTCAGGAGCTTCCTGTGTTGTCCTCTATGTCTGTCTCGATGCCTGTATTACAGAATATTACAGTACAGAACTTTGCACTGGTTTACACTGCAGGTCATTGAACAACTTATTGCTTTATATCCGCTTGAATAAGGCAAGAATTTCACAAACAGGTGCAAGACCACTAGGTGGTATAAAATAACAAGATGACCAAAAGAAAAAAAATCATTTTTAGGAGTACAGGTATAAGCACAGTCATTGTGTTCTGTATCTGTTCTGATTTCTGAATGCTTGACAAGCACCTAAAATCATAAAATCAATCAAAGATATAACTGTGCTCCATCTTCCTTTTGGCATTCGCAACAGCAGTGGAGTTAGGATTTGAAACTGCAGCCTTTTGACTGCAAGTTCGCTCTTTCCCTCCTAACACAAAAATATGGCAAAACGGGTTGAAAATCCCTGCCTAATCCCTGCGTTTACTGGACAGCAAACAGCTAAAAGGTACGGTACGGACAGAAGCAAAAGAAAAGCTGACTGTTTATAAATATGAGCACATGCTGCAGATCTGGATTCAGACTGGACACGTGCACATTCATTTCAGCTGACGGCGAGTCACAGTGAAAGCCCCTGTTAACCGAATTCATTCATTTTAAGCGGATCTTTAAACGGAGGCCGAATCTAATGGAACTGCGAGGGATCTCTTTAAGTGGAAGCTGCAGACTGTGTTTTTGGAGGGGGCCTGGCAGTCCCACGGGGGGGGGGACAGCGTGGGTCTGAGCTCACAGAGGCTCCGGACAGCGGACCTTCCGCCAGGCCTCCGCGACGGACTCGCCTCGGTCCCAGAGCCGTAGCAGAGAGAGCCGTCTGCATTCCAGCGGGGAGGGGGGGGGGGGCAATTAAGCCGTTTCCCCTGCAATTTATCTCCCTCTGCCTCTGTCCCATCCAGACTCACCCCCCCCCCCCCCCCCCCCCAGCCTCCCCAATCACCCCCCCCTCACCCCCACACAGATCAATGGACCCGCAGCTGCAGAGGGCCGTGCGTAGAGGCAGATGGAGAAGATTGGGGTTAAACCAGGTCTGGTCTGGAGAGGAAGGGGAGAGATTGCCTCCATACCCGAGCAGGGAGGCACAGCTCCCAACATCACCAGCTGCCCCAACATTAAGGGCCGTGGAGGTAGAGGTGGGGGAGCGCATCCTCACCCCCATCTGGAAAGCCAAACCCCCACCCCCCCCCCAAAAAAAAAAAAAACGAAATCACATCAGGGCTTTGCTTCACAATGCCGGCCCTGTTTTGTACTTTCGAAGCTGTCCTTGATGAGACCCTGTTTATTTTAGCCACTGAAATCCATTCCCCCGTAAATCTGCGTTGGAGCTGCACTGCTGCTTTAGCACTGAAACTTGGACTCGGCTTCCCGGCAGCAAACACCGGGGGGTGGCAGGACAAGCTAACGAGACGACAAGCGCACCACAGAGCCGCAAGCAAGCGCACCACAGAGCCGCAAGCAAGCGCACCACAGAGCCGCAAGCAAGCGCACCACAGAGCCGCAAGCAAGCGCACCACAGAGCCGCAAGCAAGCGCACCACAGAGCCGCAAGCAAGCGCACCACAGAGCCGCAAGCAAGCGCACCACAGAGCCGCAAGCAAGCGCACCACAGAGCCGCAAGCAAGCGCACCACAGAGCCGCAAGCAAGCGCACCACAGAGCCGCAAGCAAGCGCACCACAGAGCCGCAAGCAAGCGCACCACAGAGCGGCAAGCAAGCGCACCACAGAGCCGCAAGCAAGCGCGCGGAGCGCGAGGCCAGCACATCGCCATCTGGGCCGGTGTTTTCATTCACGCTCTCGAACCAATTAGCCGGATCCCCTTCCCAAAGTGGGCTCGTACAGTCCCTTCGGGTGACAAAGAGAAGGCTTATGCCCCCGGACTCCAGCCTTAAGAGCTAAAATAGGAGGATTAGGCCGGACAATAGGCCCGAGATTCCTCCCAACACCTGCATTATTGTCTCTCTCAGGACTCGGAATGAGCCAGTCCGCCGGGCCAATCTACAGGTGTTCAAACCTAATCTCCCTGCTCGGGGGACACACAGGTATCCGTGCAACACCCCCCCCCACCCCACCCCACCCCGGCCCATCTGAACTGCAGCCCTGGGTCCTGCTGAAGGAGAGAGGGCCTCTGTCCATTCTTCCATCAAATCCCAGTGATCAATCATTTACAATCGTAATTAGGCCCCAGTGTCAAAACAGAAACTGTACACGAGCGAGAAAGACTGACATCAGACTTGGTGAGAAAGAGAGAGAGAGAGACAGAGAGAGGGGAGAGAAAAAAAGAGAAAGAGCGGGAGAGAAAGATACAGATAGAAAGACAGAAAGTTAGAGAGTGAATGCTTTGACAGAAAGAGAACAGAGTACGCAAAGGCAATGTAAAAGTATCCTTGTCAAAGCCAAATGAATTGAACGGAACAGAGAAAAAAAAAACTCCTACAGAAGAAAAGAGGTAAAATAGATGTCACTAAAGAGAACAAGAAGGCAGGAGAACTTCTAATAATGTAATTCTTCCATCACTTGAGAAAGCAATCGGTTTCTAAGAAAAAAATAAAATAACAAGAGCTGCGAGTTATGGCATAGGACAACGCAGGAGAAAAATTCCCCTGTGACAGGCGTTACAGGTGGTTGTGTTACAATCTGGCATCCAGGGAGATCGGTTGTATCCATGGATACAGACTGATTGGCCGCCGTGACCAGTCACTTAACCTCACTCTGCG